>NW_017537423.1:321858-323795 GCF_001853355.1 Bactrocera latifrons
GTTTTTGGTGAAAATTTATTTTTCTTGTGATAATCCCGAAATCCCGAAGAACTGTATTTTTCATGTTTGATGGAATTAAGCTGTTTTTGCATAAACATAATGTTATCGATGAAAATTTAATTTTTTTAAATATCGAAATAATGGTTTTTTTCATAAAAACAAGTACTTAAATATTTATTAAAAAACTGTACATGTATAAATACATAATTACATAATCACCTGTAGAATTTCGGTACTGTCCAAATAAATGTTATATTCAGAAATAAATATTAAATATAGTAATCCTAAGATATATGAGTAATTTTTTAATATAAAAACCACAAAAAATTAAAGTTTTCAATATTAGACTCTTTGCATGAATCGAATAAAATATTAGCCACGAACTATTGGTTTAAAATGCCATATCAAATTAGTTTCCCAACAAGAGACTAATTGCACTTAACCTAAATTTTCACTATACACCTTACATAAGTCATAAATAAAATATTTTACTAATTTACACTTTTTGTGTCACGTGCTCGTATCGTGAACATTAGCGGATCCTTCGTACGCATGGTCAATTCGTTTGAAAGTTTGAGCTCGTGAGTCGTATCACCCTCGAACGTCAAGTCAAAACTTAATAAAATATTCACAATTGACACTTTCATCTGCAGTATGGCGTATTTTTGGCCCACACAGCTACGTGGACCCGCCGAAAAAGAGGTGAAAATATAAGGATTTAGCTTTGAATTATTTTCACACGCCACCGTCTCGAAACGCTCCGGTTTGAATGTGTTTGGCTCGGCAAAAACTTCCGATTGACGCCCAAACACATAAGGTGAGAAGCCAATATTTGTGCCAGCAGGTATGAGATGATCATCTAGTATTGAAAAAAAAAACACCTGAAATGAAATACAAATTTTCGCCAAAAATATAATATTTATACTTACTAATTTTAGTCTCTTCTAAGACTTTGCGGCCGATCAGCGCCACCGGTGGATACATGCGCAGCGTTTCCTTAATGCACAAATCCACATAGTACAGCCGATCCAAGTGCTCGCGACTCATAGCTACCGCGCCGATTTCTATACCGAACACGCTGCATATCTCCTCGTAGCACTTTTGCTGCCATTCGGGATTTCTGCATATGCAGTAAAAGAAGAACATTAGCGCCGACGACAGCGTATCGTGACCGGCGAACATGAATGTGTGCACCTCTTCGCGTATGTCGACATTGCTTAGCGACTTGCCGTCGACTGTTGAGTTCAGTAAAATGTCCAGCAGGGTTTGCTTGCGTTTTAAACCGACGGAAGGTCCTTCCGTTTCGAGCTTCGACGTGTGCGTTAACTCTTTCCGTCGTTGCAAGATCACCTTCTCCGCGTAACTGTTTATGATAACGAGGGCGCGTTCGGCTTCTTTTGCTTTTGATGTGTAACGAAAGATGAAATCAAAATAATATTTCATATCGTACATGCGTAGGTGAAGTATGCCCATGAGACTGTACAAAATTAAAGAGGACAAAGGCGATAGATAGATAGATTAGTGGGCTTGACTTCGCATTAGCTATGTGGCTTAAAAAGCTAAAGTTTTGATAAGTTACCCCCCAAATAATCAAATTGATCTACGTTGTCTAAAGTAAAAAACTCGGAAATCGTCAAAAAAAAAAGAAATAAATAAAAAAAATAAAACGTTGTACTTTTCAATATAAATATACAGTTGTCATAGCCCTGTCCGAACTTGTACCAAGTCAAGAGTTGATACTTGTTTTCGAAACGGTGCGGGATTTTGCATATTTGATAGAATTAAGCTGTTTTTGCATAAAAATAATGTTTTTGATGAAAATTTCATTTAATTGTAATAATCCCGAATTGAAATTGTGTTTTTGCATAAAAATTATCTTTTTGATGAACATTTTATTTAGTTGTGAAAATCCCGAATTCATAATCGGCACGGGATTT
>NW_017537423.1:324640-335037 GCF_001853355.1 Bactrocera latifrons
GTAATAATTCCGAATTGAAATTGTGTTTTTGCATAAAAATTATCTTTTTGATGAACATTTTATTTAGTTGTGAAAATCCCGAATTCACAATCGGCACGGGATTTCGCATGTTTGGTAGAATTAAGCTGTTTTTGTATAAAAATAAAGTTTTCGAAGAAAATTTAATTTAGTCTTGAAAATCCCGAATTCAAAAATAATGTTTTTGATGAAAATTTAGCTTTGTTGTGCAAGTCCCGAAACCCCGAATTCAACCATCGGCTTCGTTGCACGCTTGACTTTACTGTGCCATTTTGGAAATCGTCTGGTCTTTCCTTTCAAACATACATACCCTTTTCACACAACCCGCAAGTAAAGTTTCATTGTACACTTGAACTAAATCTTAATAAGCTCTTGTCGAGTTTGCTTTACCTGTTTAAGGCCTTCACGTATTCTGAATTGGCATTACGTTGCGTCTGTAGCTGCACACCCATCGCCGTATCTGGAATTATAGTTATGAAAGAAGTACATTCAATCATTTACGCAAAACCCGCCACACAGCTAAAAACCCACCGCAAATCGTATCCAACATGCACAGGCCCAAAAAGTGACGCAACTCAAAGGGTGAACCGTCCATGCATAGTCCCCTCATTTGCTGCACCAACTCCAAGGAATGCTCCTGAAAGCAACTGAGAAAATTGTCCAGCATCTTGTAGTGAAATGTCGGGGACACGAGTTTACGACGCTGTTGATATTTACGACCACGCGACAGCAGCAGACCGTCGTGCATCCAGCATTTCATATAACGATATTGATCCGCTTTTACCGCCAGCTTATTTGAGCTGAGCAAAACTTCGACATCGTGCGGATCGTGTACGATTATATTCAACTGCGGACCCAGCCACAAACGAAACGTCTTGCCATATTTATCACCCAATTCTAAGCAGCGACTTACAAACTCATGCGCTTCGATGTTGAGGAAGGTTAGCGCATTGCCAATGATGGGCAATGCCGGTGGACCGCTAAAACGGCTGGCTAAGACGTACAGACGAGCGTACTTGGCGTAGCAATAGGTGAGCAATGCGACAAGCGAACTGAACACGAGTATCAGGGGAACCGAAAACATCACAGTTTTTTAATTTACGAAAAATTTTAAATATTTTTTTTATTAAAAGTAAACACAGTTCGTGCTTTCACGTTTGGGTTTGCGTAAGTTACGCGCACCCCACATACACACGCTTCGAATGGTTAGAAGTCACTGGCTACGAAAGGCGCGCGCGCAGAGGCATTTATACTGGTTAGCTGACTTCCTCGACCTACATACACACAAGCATACACACTGACACATAAACATTGAACTTGATCGATATGGAACGATTACGAACTAATAAATGTTATTAAACTTAATTTAAATAAAAAATCCATCATATGTGCAAGTATACATATGTATATGTAGGCTTAGTATTATGTGGGTCGACGAACTTTATTCGGGTTAACGCTTGGCATATGAGTATCTGACAGAGCATAAGCACTTATTTAACAGTCCAAAGCTTCAATGGAAAAATACTATATGAAAGATTGACAGGCTCTGTTTGTTTGCCTGACCTGGACAATCAAAAGAATATTGCCAATTGGCGTGTAGCCTGTCCGACAGGGGCAATGCATTTAGCTTGCGAGGCAAAACAGGCTTTTCCAAAATCATTGTGATTGCTTTAAAGGTAATACAATATAAATAAAAGCCAAATTTAATTAACACAGTTTTCACACAACTTCACAGTTTTTACTAAAACAAAACTTTACGCTTATAGGCATACAAACTGTCGCACATATGTAGCAAGCAAGAGATGCGTTTGTATAGTTCTGTAAGTCAGGTTCGACTTTGGCTGAAGTCTCTATTTAATATTCAAATTATTTACTGCTTAGCTTTGAAAACTTGTTTAGATGGGAAGAAATTATTAGCTTGCTTGTGAGTAGAAAAACTTTACGCAAAATAGACGTCAAGTTGGGGAAACCCGAAATTCGCAATTCACAAGAAACCATGAAATGATGCTAGGAACTAAGAAATGAACTAAGAACTACTACTAAAAAAATCGTTACAATTATTTTAAAACTTTCAAAATATGCTCGTTCCGCGTCGATACAGCGCTGCCAGTGCGATTTCCAAGCATCGAAGAAGCCTTGACAGTCGAGGTGCATGCTACTTGGATCCCCTCTGTCGTCTCGAAATTCTTGCCTTTCATCGATATTTTCAAGCAAGGAAACAAAAAAAGTCCGGGCGGCCACATCTGGACTGCAGAAGTGTTGGGATACCGGCCTTTGTTAGGTAGGTGTTCACAAGAAAAGCGGTGTCGTGGTGCAATTTCTAATCAGCTGCGATTTCTTGTCGGACCCGATTGACGGTTCGTTTGAGTCTCTTGAGGACTTCCACGAAAAACTTGGCGTTAACGGTTTGTCCAGGAGGAGCAAATTTATGGTGGACGATGCCTTTGATGTCAAAAAAGATAATGAGCATCGTTTTCACTATGGAATTGCGTGTGCCACTCGTAAGATTGCCTCTTTGTCTCGGGATCACACTCAAGATCCATGATTCGTCGGAGACGACTGACCAGCCGCTCGTTCGTTAGCTAGGAACATCCTCTACCGAATCCAGTCGGTGCACGCACACTCCGAAGTACAGTCGCGACGGAACAAAATCAGTCCTATTACTTTCCGGACAAACTCTGTAGATAGATTTCACACCGCGAAAAGCTGTTACAGAAGTTTGCCGACAAGCTCTGGGTTGGAACCCTCAAGAAAGTCCTAAGAGTGGCCCTTCTTCTTCAAATGGAGGAGATTCTGACAAAAAAGAAATCTAGAAATGCAGAAAATTATGGAAGGAACAAAAAATGCTATGGAAAATAATCAAAAGAAAAACATTTCGAATAAAAGTGAATATAGGATAGTTTAGATATGACTGCCTGCAAAGCCATATAGATGAAAAGAACTCGGTTGATTGAGCGATCTGGACTGAAGGTCAAATAATTGGTTAAATAATTGGGAACAAGAAGAGCATCGGAACCCATGAACTTGTAAGTAAAATAAGGAAAAGAATTAAGTGCTGCGATTGTATTCCGAAGGTCAAAAAAAAAATTAGCTAACTCCATGAAAAACTTTTTCAGCAAATTTAGAAACCTGCTAACCTAAAACATTAATAGTTCCAACGAAAAATAAACTAACCACGAGGTAAAACTATTTTTTAGAGGAAAAGGAGTCCAGTTGTACTTTTGAGCGCTACATACGATTTGAAAAGAGATGAAATATACAAACAAAATTTCATAATAAAGATTTATAATTAAATAGATGAGTATAATTATTAGTTAGTCTAGCGGTGTGTTGCATTATATCAATCCTTCATACTTTCCGTAGAATTGGTAACGTTTTGCCAACTTGATTTTTTAGTAAATCCTCGGTTTCAAACGGAACATCAAAGGATCTTTGGTACGCAGTATTAGCTCAGCTATAAGTATCGGTCCTTCCGTGCCATCACTCACAAATTCAACCTCGAAATGACGCAGCACATTTGTCACGACACTCTTTACCTCCAACATGGCGAAACGTTGACCGATACAGTTACGCGGGCCAGCTGAAAACGGAATATACGCGTAGGGATTCATTTTCTTCGCATCATTAGAAATATCGAACCGTTCCGGCTTAAAGATGTTCGCATCGGGGAAAATACTTTCCTGACGTCCCAAATATAGCGGCGAGATACCGATATTTGTGCCAGCAGGCAAAACTTTGCCATCTTCCAAAAGAGTGGGAAACGAAAAAAAATATTAGCAATACGCAACACGCACCCAAACAATCTACAATCTACGCACTTATTTCACACTCCTGCGTTACTTTCCGACCCAACAGCGGCACCGAAGGAAACAAGCGTAGCGTCTCCTTAATGCACAATTCCACATAAGTTAAGTTATTTAACGCTTCATAGGTCACCGGCTTGCTTGTGTCCTTGCCGAAAATGTCGACAATCTCCGCGTAACACTTCCGTTGACACTCCGGATAGGTGGCAATGTTGTAGAAGAAGAAAGTGATCGCCGATGAGGTGGTGTCGTGTCCCTCGAACATGAATGTGTCCACCTCTTCGCGTATATCCAAGTTGCTCAGCGGCTTGCCGTCGATCTCCGCGTGCAGCAGGATGTCGAGAAAGGCTTGTTTGCGTTTGGCGCCTACATCGGCCTCATTGTCCGTTGCGTTATAACCGTTTGTGGAGTTTTTGTTGGTACTTGCATTAAGCGTGTTTTCTTGTGCGCGTAGCAACTCTTCGCGCCGCTGCATGATAATACGCTCGGTAAAGCCGTGCAGAACAGACAAGGCACGCTTCTCTTCACGTGCCAATTTGGTAAACCGATAAGTCAAATCGAAGCGATAGATAATGTCGAACATGCGTTTGTGTATCACGGTAGAGATGCTGTGCTTGCAGGAGGTTTGTTTTTACAAAAATTTTGTGTTTTATAATTCGAAAAGGAATTTCCGAATTTTAGAAATTAATTTGTGTTTTCAAAATAAGAAAAACCTAAAATTTTTTTTTGCTAAGAAAAATATTAAAAACTTACGTTTTGACGGCTTGCACATATTCTGAATCAGCATTAGTTTGCGCATGCACAGATACACCCATAGCAGTTTCTGAAAGAGAAAAGGAAATAAAAAGAAAAAAATAAGGCAGTGAAAATTTAAAAATTATTTTAAAATAACACTAAAGGTAAGTAACAACAACCAGTCATTTTAGGAGGGCCGGGAAGAGATCGCTAATAAATACCGAAAGAATGAGCAAATCCGAAGTGAAAATGATGCTCATTGTCATTTTTGACATCAAAGGCATCGTCCGCCATGGATTTGTTCCTCCTGTACAAACCGTCTAAGCCAAATTTTCGTGGAAGTCCTCAAGAGACTCAAACGAAGGGTCAATTGGGTCCGACAAGAAAACGCAGCCGATTGAGCGTAGCACCACGACAACGCCCCGGCTCACACCGACTTACTTGTGAACAGCTACCTAACTAAGGCCGGCATGCCCAGGTGTGTCCCCTTCGGACTTTGTTTGTTTCGTGGCCTGAAAGACCGATGAAAAGCAAGTATTTTGAGACGACAGAGAGGATCCAAGCGGCATGCGTCTTGGCTCTCAGGACTATTCCGGAGAACGCCTTCCGTGACGCCTTCAATGCTTGAAAATCGCGGAAATAGATGCGCTACATGGATGCAGAAGGCATTCGAAAGTTTTAAAGAATTGTAAAGATTGGTTCAATAAATTATTTTAAATTAACTCAGTCCTATTACTTTCCGGGCAAACCCTGTAAATATTTTACTTTTTTCAATAAATTTCTGTTACAGGAAAATGAGACACGGGTTGATGTCATTGGCCGGTGTGAGACAAAATCGATTGAGGAATGCAGAGTGTTATCACAGTTTCAGACACACTGAAACATATACATATATTAAGTATATAAGTATGTATGTATGATAACATTTGTCTCGTCTCATGTCTTGGAAAGAAATATGGTATTTTACACTATTCAATTACGCCTATGTACGCCTCTACGTTAAAAATATCAAAATATATAAACAAAATAGTTTTTGTATACAAAATCGTAAACAAATTAATTCAACGTCACTGTCTGGCTTTTTTTTAACAAACGGGCTTAAGTGGTGGGGCAATGGTTATTTATAAAAAACCTTTCAGGCGTCACAGTCTTCATCATGTCTATTCTAACATTTCTGAAGCTTACACCATTGCTAAGCGAAAAACCAGTTTATGGTCTTGAGAGTACCTCTTATTTTAATACACAGAACATAAATACACAACACTTTACCACAAATCGTATCCAGCGTGCAGAGATTTATCCAGTCGTATAAATTGAAACCATTATTGCTCTTCAAACGACACTCGCACTCTAAATTGGCGACCAAGGCGCGTGATTCTCGCTCAAAAACTTCGATAAACTGATCAAGGATTTTGAAATGAAAAGCCGGAGTTATGGCCTTACGGCGTTTATGCCATTTGCGCCCACCACTGACGAGCAGTCCCTCTTTCAGCCATGGTTCCAGCCTTTTATACTCGCCCGCTTTCTCAATAAATGCCATCGAACCCAAAACCGCCTCCACATCCTGAACATCGCACATTATTACATTCAATTCGGTACCCAGCCAAACTTTCATAGTATTACCATAGATCTCAAGTAATTCATTCAGTTTTTGGATTTGCACATGTGGTGGTTTATTGAGGAAGTAATGCGCATGTCCTATAATGGGCAATGTCGGCGGTGAGGGTATATCGCGCGTCACATCTATCAAATGTTTAAATTTAAGTTTGTATGTCAGCACTGCGACGGTAAGAACCGTCGCGACCACGAGCAAACCGAGCGTGAGGAACATTTTTGAAACACTGAATTCTTGCCCGGCGTCTCCAGAGGTCCCAACGGGGAAAATCTTATCAGTTGATTGAATTTAACAGTGGCTACCGAAATTGTTTGATAGACTTTACACTATGACCTTATCAGTGGATTTACATTAATTGTACCAATATTCACAGAGGGCATTTTTGAGTATATCCAGCAACAAATCTATCGCAACCGAGCTAAAACTAAAGCACAACTGAAAGTGAACTGATGCAAACTAGTTCCCACACTATAGTGATTCTAGGACTATGGAGCCGCTATAAGCTTGCAGCTCTCTTCTCTCATCAATAAGAATTCAAAAAATGGAATGCGGAAGAGTTGCGACCACCGTCTTTGACAGACCGCCTTTCACATTATTATAAAAGTGGTGTTATTTTTAATGGCAGAACTTTCAAGTTCGTATGCTCTTTTCGGAGAAATTAAACATTATCAGTCTAAAAACTATAGGTTCGATTGGCTTATTCTTGTAGGCCAGGCATACAAGAAAAGTAGGGTTAGAGCCAATTTGAGAGATTTTTATAATTTAAAATTTTTCTAATAGCCGAAGCCACAGATTAGTGGAAACTCAGGATCACTGCGTACTTTTACGACTTTCTCGAATTTTGAGACCATCTGTGCTAAGCCTTAAAAATCCCACTGTGTATCAAACCCACAACCCAGGAAATATTTACCGAAAATTTAGTTATACATGTGTGCATATGAGATAAGTGAGTTGAAATTTATGGGGAATAATTATGGATTTATGAACATATACATACCTATATATGTGTATGTAATCATGGATTATATTTAACATTTAGGCTTTAATACTTTTTAAAAATTCGATGGAGGTACTTATAAAGATAAGCTATGTATGTAAAAAATAGAAGTTTGTTGTTGTACTTTCTGAAAAGTGTACTCGTAAAATAAATGAATGAGTGTGATAAGTGCAATTTTTTATGAGGGAAATTAATCAGATAATGGCAAATTAAAAACTACAAGAAGCTTACCCCCCCGGAAAGTATGGACTACTTATATTCATTGCCGAGTGTCTAATACGACATGGGCACGAAGATAAGATGTACAGGCCGTTACTTTACATATTTATATCAACGACAAAGTATGAGTAATACGAAACATTTCTGCATTTTACAAAAGCCGACTGTTGGATGAAATGAGAATTTTTTTCATATCATATTTTAATGTTTGTCGTCTATCGACAATCCCTTTTACTGCAATTTGCAACTTCTTATGATTGGGATTAACCAAACAAGATTCTTTAAGTGATTGACAAGCATCAAGTTGCACCAGTGCTTAAATAATGGACAGAATTGGACTCCATGATTGTGGACTTAAAATCTTATCGTCACCTTAAATGCAAAATAACGCAACATCACTTTGCATAAGTTGGCAGGCGGAGGAAAAACCATGTAATAGAAACCACTCATATTGAAACAAAATTTGAGTTTTGGTTATAAAATGGTGACATATTAGTTATAAAACTATTATATATTGGTTATATCTGCCAACGGAAGCTGAAAATTTTATACTGCATTTATGTAACATGACGTAGTGAATTGAAAGCATTAAATATTTCAATTTAGTTTTTTTTTCTATGATTTGTTGTTTTGCATTTTTGTGGTGATGATAGAGGCATTAGAGTGTAGCGAATCGAACAAATAGCTAGTACAAATATACATATCTAGCTAGCGCTTACATACATATATAATTTTAATGGTTTGTTTTATTATAAATAAAACATAAAAAATGTTAACAGCTTTTTAAAAAAATTGTACGACTTTCAAAGGATGACTTTGGGACGAAGTCGAAGCTGGTTTGCCAACCTTTTTAAACCAGTTTTGAATAAAAAAAAAATTAATTGTTAATAAATTTCTCTGTTATTCTTTTGTTGAAATTAATTTAAATGTTATTGTTATTATATATTTGTGCATATATGCACATACGTACATATGTTGAGTGGTCGAAAAAGTATTTGCGTATTTCTAATAATTTCGTTAATAATTAAGAAAAAAAATTTTTTTTTTGGATAAATTAAGTTTAAAATCTCACGTTCCCAACACTGTATGATATGACACAGTGCGATTAATAGCACTGGAGATATACGACTGGAACAACATCTATTGACAAAATACGAAAATACTTTTTCGACTACCTAATATATATATTTTTGATATACGAGAGGAGAGGGGATCTGTGAGTATATTAGGCAATATTTCGAAAATATTTTCTGTATTGTATTGAGAAAATATATTTTGTTAAATTAAAAAGTATTAACTCACATAAGTACGTTATTATTTCTAAGAATTCTGCGTCAGCAAAAAGGAATGCGCAAATGTTACGCACGATTGCTTTATACGAAATGATACGTTTTGTACAATCATAGTATATCGAGTCATAGTAAATATTACAAATACACATACTTACATACATATGTATCTACAAACATAAATATAAACATTCTATCTACAATCTACAAGTAAAATGTCATTGATGAAAATTTTGTAGCATTTGTTTTTCGCGAAAAATTTTCCACATATTCCAATAAATGTAAACACATGCAAATACATATATGTATGTGCACATGTTAAGGTAATTCTGTGAATGTATAGTATGTGTGTTAGTAATATGCTCGACTATCTGACGGCATTCGCGAAGAGAAAACAAAATTTCAATGATTTCCATTTTTACGCCGCTTACACGAGGGCGTGCAAAAATATGCAAAACCATTGGAAAAATAAAATAAACAGATAATAATAAAAATGATTTGCACCAAAATAGACCAAAGTACCAAAAATAACGCGAACTAGCCAGCAATAATCTAATAATAACCTTAGCAGCGTTGCATTTGCTCGTCATTAAACTTTGTATTTAAGTGTGACGTAAAGCAAACAAGTGCCGCACACCTGGCTGGATGCGTAAACAAACATTATTTTGTATGTATTGGTGAGTATGTTTACATGTGTGGAATGTACAACTACTATTTCAGTTGATTTATTATATTATTTGTATAAGCGTAAAATTTGCGTACGCGGCAATGCCCGGGCAAGACCAATACCAACAACGTTTAATGTTAACGTCATGCGGCAAGAAAACATAACGGGGAAAAATAAACGTCAGTTGACATACCATTCCGATGAGTCATCGGCACTAGCACATGCAAGAAGATCATCCGAGATCCAAAAGCACAGCGAATAAATTCGTTCTTGTTTTCCTTTTTGCTTTCACAAAGATCCGGCCGAACGCAGTCCGGCCCACCGCTTCCTCTCTGTCAAGGACGGCCACTTCATGTTGTTTTCGAAATGTTCTTGATCTCCTCTACAGCTAAATAATTCATATAAGTAGATATGTTTATTTATTTTTCATGCCTGCATATATACTCGTGCGGACATGTGGTCGAGTACAGGCATGCAAGATATAGGCTAATGACCATAAATTCGGCAAATTCCATTGGATATTAATCGTTCTAGTATTTTTGCTTATTGGCAAAATTCAGTACGTTTCCCGTGGGTGAGAATTTTTGAATAGTTGTACATATTTAGTATATATTACTCAAATTAACTCGTAGGAAAATAAAGCAACAGGAATAATTTGTGTGGGCGAACATTTTTTTCGAGTCATTACTAAGCGCTACCAGAAGTGGTGTTGACCAATACAACATACATACATCTACATACTTCTACATATGTATGTACATACGTATATGCCCGTGACTTTTCAAGCTGTTAGATTTGCTGGCTGGCCTGAAAGTATAAAATGATAAGAAGCCCGGTAGGCCGTTTCAACAGGCTAGTTTACAGGGTAGTTTACAGTGAAGTGATGATGCACCCTGACAGCATATAAGAAAGCAAAGTAGGCTGTTTCGACAGGGCAGTTTACAGTGAAGTAAGGTAGGTAAGCCGTTTCGACAGGCTAGTTTGCAGGGTAGTTTACAGTGAAGTGATTATGCGGGCTGGCAGCATATAAGAAAGCATGGTAGGCCTTTCGACA
>NW_017537423.1:336583-341196 GCF_001853355.1 Bactrocera latifrons
TATATAAGAAAGCCAAGTAGGCCGTTTCGACAGGCTAGTTTACAGGGTAGTTTACAGTGAAGTGATGATGCACCATGACAGCATATAAGAAAGCACGGTAGGCCGTTTCGACAGGCTGGTTTATAGCTTAGTTTACAGTGAAGTGATGATGCGCGCTAGCTGCATATAAAAAGGCACGGTATGCCGTTTCGACAGGCTGGTTTACAGCCTAGTTTACAGTGAAGTGATGATGCGGCCCGACAGCATAAAAGAAAGCAAAGTAGGCCGTTTTGACAGTATAGTTTACAGTGAAGTGATGATGCACCCTGAGAGCATATAAGAAAGCAAAGTAGGCCGTTTCAACAGGGTAGTTTACAGTGAAGTGATGATGCACCATGACAGCATATAAGAAGGCACGGTATGCCGTTTCGACAGGCTGGTTTACAGCCTAGTTTACAGTGTGGTGAACTATAGAGGCCTGACAGCAAATAAGAAAGCAAAGTAGGCCGTTTCGACAGGCTGGTTTACAAGGTAGTTTACAGTGAAGTGATAATGTGGCCTATTAGTATATAAGAAAATGTGGTAGGCCGTTTCGACAGGCTTTTCCGCGAATGTAGTTGCTCCCTGGTCTGGTAATTAGCTTATTCGGAACCATTTTACCAAATATGGACGTATTAATAAGCACACAACCAATTGTTTACATTTATCGAACAGTTGAAATTTACTTGCCGAAATTTAAATGAACATATACCTTTGCCGTTGCCGCGTGTTACAAGCCGTCACAGACCGATTGGCGTTAATCGTCTATAATGGTGCATTCAACTGCGTCATGCGCGCCTTCTAACACAATCAGCAAGAATCTGCGAATCGATTGTGATGCTTGGTGCTAAGTGATTGACAACGACAGGAAGCGGAAAAATAAAACCAAGATAAACAAAAAATAAAATAAACAAACAATAATAAAACATGGCAATTGGTGACGTCAAGCGCTACCACTACAGGGCACTTTGGTCGGTGAAAACTGTGAAAATTCATTCATGCTACGGCGAAGGATCATTAATCAAAAATAAACTTTTTTTATTTCCGGTGTTTTTTAAGAAAAAGTGTTGTGCAAGCGCAGTTAAATTATAAAGTAAACAAATAAATTATAACTACGGTAAATATGGATGGCGATAAATGATTCGAAAGAGTTAGACTTCAGTTAAAGTTCAGTTCAACGAAAGAATGCAAGATTATTGACAAAAATAAGTTATTAGTCATGAGAAAAATGCAAACCAAAAATCAAGAAAACGTGAAACCCCCAAAAAAGTGACAAAATCGCCTACAAAAAGCACTATGCGAAATAAGATAGGGTCACCCTCAATTTCCACGAATCACTAGCATGTGAATGATACATTAAAAAAAATTGTAAATTATTTCGTATTAGCCGCTCAGAATCAAATTTGAAACCCGAAAAATATAAAAATAAAATTTGTAGATAATTGATGTAGATCACAACTTGAATGCCCCAGAAAACGCCCAATAATACCGTATTCGATTTCTTCGAAACAGGTTCGCCGGTTGAAGCCCTCTATTTTGACTGTTGCTTAATTTTTAAAATGTCTGAGTGCAACCTTTCTTCTTCGATGATCAGCGACAGAATCCTGCGAACTGATAGTCCTTGGCCGGATAAAAATCCGTGTCCGTTCCGGTTATGTAGACTCCACTGTCGTGAGAACGGCAAGTTCAAGCGATCTTTTGAGATTCCTACTCACCTTAGCTATTTCGCAAATCTTCAATTTCGCGGTTTGCCAAGTTCAGATGGTGAACGTCCGTCACTTTACCATCGTTGGTAGAAGTTTTCCTTGCACCAGCACGTATCTCATCAAAACCCGAGGGGTGTTCATGTTGAACATTTTTTACCCAGAGAGTCATTCCATATAACATTCAAGCGTTTACGGTTCGATATCCTTCCAGAAATCAAGCAACGAATCTCCAACATGAACACACACGTTTCCACACGGGATAAAATCACAACTACTACACCGATGAGGGTGAAATTCGGAAAATGCTGTGTATGAGTTGTACCACCTTGATATTAAATTTCCTTAATATCGATATATAGTACAATGAAAAAGACGGTGCAATCAAGCGCGTATACTTAATTTCTAAGTTTAAGCTCGGTCAAAATTTTTTCATTTTTTTTCGAATAATTTGTGAAATATAGATACATAATAAACACCGAATGCGGTCTTAAATTCAGTTCGCATACAAATAATTTAATTTTCTAAACTTTCTGCTGCAAAATATGACAACCCTAATGTTAGCGTACATATATTTCATTTACATATGTATCTATTTTTGTAATTAAATGCCGTATGGGCATGGCTGTCATATTGTACGTATGCGTATGTATGTATGTACATATGTATATAAAAATATTTCCTTCTAAGAGTTTACTCTTAATGTCTCGGGCATGACGCAAATAATCTCTTGGTAAATCAACTATGTATCAACGCAGCTGTGATTTTCGAAATGAATGAAATGAAAACATTGCTGCTGCTTATTGAAAAATCATTCATTAAAATTATTATTATTATAGTACTTAAATAAGCGGTGAAATTGGAAAGAATTAAAATTTCCCAAACGACGCAATTTCTGTTGCACTGTATGCAATCAAGAATCAGCGCGACAGGCAACGGCAAATGTCGCTGTCATACCCGTACGCGTTTAATGACAGAAAAACGCTCGCATTGCTCTACTCGCATGCGTCAATGCAGCAATATTTGGAGTGTTAAATACATGCAGAAATTAGAAAAATATTTATGTTTAATATATAAGTATAGTATATACAAACATACATATAAGGAAAGCATGTTCTTTGTCATTCAAATTTGCACCGTTATTTCAACACTCATTCAAAATGATTAATGTACAAATTTGATACAGTATATGTTTTATATAGATATATAGGTATGTAGATATATAATATATGTATACTTTCTTCTGTACTCATATGTACATATGTAGCTTTGAAAAATAAGAAAAATTTGTTCGTGTCTAAATGTAGCAAAGCGAAAATCATCCGAGCAGAAGCCGTGAAATGACCGACAGCCCTTTGTTGTGGCTTAACTGCTGCCAAAAAGTAAATATAATGTATCTATGTTGCTTATATAACACAAATTGGCAGTAATATACATACATATGTATGCATACTAATTGAATAAGTATGCAAATTTTATGTTTTTGTTGTTGTCGAATCTTCTCATTTGTCTCTTTTGCATTACCAAATTCGATCATTATTTTTTGAGCGAATTTTCAGCAGCCGAATGTTGTAATTTGAGTTTATTTGTTTATTTATAACGAAAATGATTCGCGAAATTTTAAGAAAATAATTTTAATTGTTCAAAAAATCGAATTTAAGCGTAATATAAACCGTGTTGAACTGCCTATTTTTACATTTTCTTCTACTGATTTCAATTGATTTTAAAGTGTTACAAAATAAATCGTATTTGGATAGTATCATAATATCCAAAGTAGAGCGAAAGAATCGACAAAAATATAAACACGAAATTCTCATAGGGATCTACAGCCTTTAACACGTTTCATCTCGATGGAAATATTGGATAGGCGAAAAAGTCTTTGCATAGCTTGTCAATAGATGTCGTTGCAGACGTACATATATCTCCAGTGATACCAATCACGTTGTGTAATACCACATAGTGTTGGAAAAGTGAGATTTTAAGCTTCATTTAACCAAAAAAAAAATTAAATTCGGGGAAGTTAAAAATAAGTTACAGTTGTTCAAAAATTAGTGAAAATTATGAAGAAATTCACTATATTTTGAAGTTTTTGTATAAAAAAGGGAAGGAAAATCAATTCAACGAATATGGCATTTATATTCCTTCAAGAGTTATAACACGTAAAATTCTCCAAAACTATTTAAGAATTGGTTCAGTAGAACAACAGCAACAGACAATATACAATCTTTATCAAAGAGATTCAAATATTAGCCTGTCAAAATACTATTGTGTGTCACTGTAAAGTTGTAATATTAATTCCGTACATATATACTGCTGTGTATTTCCCTTTAAAATCGTGGATTTTCCAAGTGGTACACAAATATGCAGTGCTACATATGTACATACATATGTATGTACGTATCTACATACTCGCATGTCAATTATGCATTTTTCTATTTTATTGCTTTTAATTAATTTTCTTCTTTGCTGCATTTGTGTAATATTTTCGCTTATTAATGTGAACATGCATAATATGCAAATAAACTCACACATACATAACTATATAATTTTTAATTATGAATGTTACAAATCATAATAGCTCAAACATACCTTTATAATTACGACGGCTGTCATAATCAGCTGTTGGCGTATGTTGTTGCCGAACGTCATTTAACAGTTGTCTGTAAACGGAAGAAATTGTGGCAAGCGTGCTCGAAGGAATTCCAATGAGTGTCAAGAAAGTGCTAGAAAGAGATTCAAGTTAAAAATAAGTGCTGGTAGGCGAAGAAGCAGATTTACTGTGTTAGTAAATGTGTGACTAAGAAAATGATGCTTAGGTGCATGGCATGATGACTGAATTGTAGGGTAAATATGTACATATATATATATAATAAATGTATTTAATTATCTTTT
>NW_017537423.1:341446-369567 GCF_001853355.1 Bactrocera latifrons
TAAATATAATTAAGAAAACTTAAAGTAAATTTGTGTATGAATGTATGTATGTATATCCATAATTTTTTTTATTTATTTTATTACTATATATTATGACTATATGACTAATATTTTGTGTTGCGTTGCAGCAAATTTTTCGAAAATGATTTATGCATACAAATGTAGAACTCATTATAGCTATTTTAGAAAACTTTACATACCATACATATGTACATATAATCTTATCGCAATTATTTGAATTTTTTTTTTCGGAAGAGTAAAAGAGAGAAGGAATCAACTGCGCAAGACTGCTTAATCTAAACGCTTCGTTATGGCAGTGGTTCTCAAACAAAAATGTGAAAAAGTACAAGAATTCAAAACACATTATGTAAGTTAACTTCCGCTTACAAATTTCTTATTTCTCTAAACATTATGTCTTCACAATATTTTACTCTTCGCTTTTTCCTACATCTTCAGCAACAGCTGTCTGTTTACAAAGTGAAATGCATACAAATTTTTCAGTTTTACAGCAAAAAGCGAGCTTTGTGACCTCACGCAGCTATGTCTGGTGAATTTACGCAATATGCGATTGATTAAGAGTTACAGAGAGCTCCAATATGCTTCTGGCCGTGCTTCGTATGTGACATAACAATTTCGAAAGAGTTTACTAAGCAAGCAATAAGATATACAGACAAGACTAAATGATACAGTGGTATAATTTTTTTCGATCAAAACTCCACTTAAACTGCAAAGCTAGTGTGTTAGCCTTAAAAGTCTTTTTATTTTTATTACAAACTAAGGGTAATAAAGGTGAAAATGTTACTAATGTGCAGTCAATCGTCCATAAATACCTGTTAAATATAAGACGAAAAGAAAATTAGAATAGCCAACGTTGCCGAAGTCCTACAAGCATTCTAAAAACAGAAATTTTCACAAAAAACCGTTCCTACGTTACCAGAATTGGTTTTATCCTGCCAAGAATTGCTATTTCACCGATCAGACCCTATTCAGATGGGTAAGTAACTAATAGAAACGCATTCCAAAAGGTTATTCTGAAGCTCGAGTTACAGAAAGTGAGAGAGTGAAAGAGCAAATATTTCTGAGTCCAAGCGTCAATTTGAGGTCCACCGAACTAGTCAGCATTCAAACAAGAAAAAATACTGGATATTCAAATTATTAATATTATTTTTTTTTAATGTTTTTTATTATTAGATATTATTTTTTTATTTTAATATTCTTATTTTTGGTATTTACTATCTTTTAAAAGCAGATTGATGTATCTTAGCTTTCTTTCCCTATATCTTCAACCTCAGCGAGTAGTGAAATTATTACACGAAGTACCGTACATTCCTGAACAGGCAGAAAGAAGAGAAAAACCAGCACCGGCAAGACAATGCCATAAAAAAGAAATAAAATTAAAATCAAAACTGTGACAGTACTTACAACTGAAACGCACATACGCCATACATGTGCGTTATACATATGTATATGTATGAGAGCTTCTTCACACAAAATTATAGTTTTCCCATTGAAAAATAGAGCAAAACCGAATGCCAGCGGAAAATTCAAATGAGCAGAAGCCAAAGTGCTCATTCATAACTACACACACACACACACACACACATAATATGTATGTATGACAAAAGAAGAAGAGTAAGATCACACCGTCAATAAGCTGAGCAGTCGCACAATGAAACGCCGAAGATGGCAGACGGCGTGAAATTTTCGAATAAGAAAACACGAGCGGAGTGTGTGAACTCTTGCCATTGTTTTGGTTAATAAACTACTTTCGGTGTGGTTGTTGTTATTTTAAATATTTGTGCATATGTATGGGCGCTGCTGCTCAACCGAATACAGTATTTAGTAGAGCTTTTCCGTTAATATTGTTGTTATTGTTATTGGACTTTTCACATTCAATTGCGTATAAAAACCAAAGCCACACAACGAATTCGAGCAATCTAAAAACGGCAATCGTCCGACCATCAACAAAAATAAGCGCACAGTACAATTATATGCATTGGCACCAAAATAATTTAAGAAAATAAGAAATTAAACAAAATTTAAAAAAAATTGTAAAATTAAAGTGAAGAAGTGCACAGTTCAGCAGGCAACAAACGTGAACGTAAGCGTAACGTAACGGGTCTGTTGTGAAGGAATTTATACTCAAATAATTGATAAAAATAGCGTAAGCATAAAAAAGAAGAGAACAATTTTTATTAAAAAAAATAAGAAAATTACTTTTTACTGCACAAAAGCATTCACGCGCATTCCACTGCGACTTAACTTGAAACGCAACAAAAAGAAATACAAAATTACACTCGCGTGCGCGCTTTACTACCAACAACTACCGCTAACCCTTGAGCTGCTTTCGCGTGCAAGTGCGTGTGTGCCTACCGTTAGACGCTGCTGGGCGTGCGTTCTGTAACATACGCGCGCATTCACAAATTGTGCGTTTGTGTATTTGATTTAAATAATTTTGGTTGAATTGCGTGAAAGTTTGGCGCACATAAAACACATTTCCGCTTGCTGCAAGGTGCAACACGTAAAGCGATCAAGCAATTAAAAAGAACTCAATTAAAAACAGACAATTGAAGAATTCTTACTTCAACAAGTGGATTGAAGATAACAACAAAAACAAAGCCCTTGCAAAGCAATAAATATGGCAGATGTATCGCATGAATTGGGCGCACTGCGTTTTGTGGTGGTAAGTGGCGGGGGAAAACCGTAATTTACATGCATACATATTTATGCACATGAAGCTTGAGTGTGACGCATGGAGTTGGCATTTGGGGAAAGGTATTTCGAAATTAATTTGAGACAGTTTAAGGGCATGAGAAAAAGTGAGGCAAGAAGACAAAGTGATTTTACGGCAATGCAGGCAAAGAAATGTATGCATTTTAAACTACAAATAGAATGAATGATATAAACTATAAAATTAAACCATAAAATTTAAATTTATTAAATTAAATAAAGCATATGTATATAAGTAGAATAAAAATTAATATAAAAAAATAATAATTGGAAAATAAAATTAGACTAAAATAAATAATATTATATCAACAAAATATACATTAAATTGATAATTATAGTAAAAATAAATTTTTTTTAAATTTTAAGCAGCAGAAAAAGTATAAATAAAGCAAAAAAAATTACAACACGAAAGTAAATATCTGCAAATATAAAAAGTAAAAAGGAAATAAATATTTAGAAAGTATAACTAAAAAATAATTAAAATTAAATTAGTTAAATAAAAGTTGATAAATAAAGAAAAATACTAAATTAACAAAAAGAAGAAAATATAGTTAAATTAATTAAAAGAAATCTGCCATTAAAAACATATGTATATATAATATACATAGTGTTAATTAAAGAACAAAATTAAATTTAAAAAATTGTTTGAAAGTCAAACGAAAACAAAAAAGCACTGCATCAGGAAAATAAATTTCAGCAATATAAAAATGAGTAAAGCTAAAGATAAAATAAGTAAAATAATTAGAAAATAGATTTAAAAAATAAATAAACAATATTAAATTAACAAAATATACTTTATGTTATTAAAAATATGAAAAAAAACTAAATCCTAACTGAAACAAAAAAAAAAAATACAAAATCAATGTTAAAAAAACTAACTATAATAACTAAACATTGCAAATATTTGTTTTAAAAATATCATATTTTTGCAAAATTTCTTATGTTTTACTATTTTTATAAGTATATATGTAATTTTTGTAAAGTTTTGAGTTTGGATTTAAAAAATTAAAGGTGCAAAACCTATTTGCTGCTTTGTAGTTATTAAATACTATACACTGCGAAGAAAGGCAATTGCTACAAATGGCGCTAACTGCCGCAATATTTACAATTCTCTCCTCTTTCTCAAGAAATTAATTTGTGTGAAAGACGGTGGTTGCAATTAAAAGAGTATACATGAGAAAATAAAATCGCTTACCAGACCTAATTGGCTACAGAAGGAAAAAAGTAAAGAATAAGTGAAAATATTTACGCAAATTCAATTTGATAACCACATTTTTTTTATAAATTTACGCAAATTTTGAAAATCACACTTTATAAAAACCAAAAACATAAATTCATAAAATAATTATCTAAAGCAATTAAAATATATATATAAATAAATTTAAATAGATTCCATATTTGTGCCAGCAACAAGCAACGAAACGAAAGACGCAAACAAAAAGTATGTAAAAATCTTTCTTGACGCCTCTGCTTAACGAACGCATTCATAAGCCGCAAGTTATCGCATCCGATGCGCAGCGATCCCAATTGAAAATACAATTTAAAAATGAAAAAAGCATTATGCAATGCTCAAAAATACCAAACGAAAGTAAAAAATGAAGAATGAAACGGCACAAATACAAGGCTTAGTGACGTGTCGCGCAGTGTAACGGGGCGTATGCGTAATGCGTTCGGGCGTAAAAATCGATTTGACGCCATTCAATGACACAAGGTGTGACATATTAGAAAAAAAAAGCTATTGTTATATGCATTGTGTAATTTATTTAGTATATCTAAGCACTTGGAATTTGAAATGCTTTTGTCATCACTCATTAATATTTTATTTCTAATATTTTTTTTTGTTTTTATTTATAATATTTTCTTTATTTTTGTGGCTATATTTTTTAATTCACAAAAATATCTACCAAATGCTTGTTTTCTGTTTGATTGCCCATATATCATCAGCAAGTTTGCTTATATACTAAAAAATTATATTTAATTTTGTATGGACCAATAAATTATTGTTTAATGTAGTATTTTTGTTTGCTTTGGGGTTAACAGCCAAGTGCTTACATTATATATGTATATATGTATATATATATATTATATGTCACATCTTATGTTCCATTTGCAAACTTTATTCGCTTTGAATTTTTTCAAAACAGTCAGTATTTTTTATTATCCATTTTATTAAAACAAAAACAATGTTTAATTTTATTAGTTTTCAAAGCAATGAACTTCGCTTGATTAAATGACGTTGTTTACTTATATGTACAGTATATACATATGTACGTATATAATAAGAAGTATTAAAATTTATGACAGCGATTTTTTTGTTTTGTTTTGAAAACATTTAGAGAATAATTTCAGTCAAGAAGTAAAAACTTCTTAACAATTTATCAAAAAATTTTGTTACTAAAAATTTAATAAAAAAAATTCACATTAAATTAAAAAAAAATATGTAATAACCAAAAAAAACTAAGAAAATATGTCATTATGTATGTACATATTTTACTCCATACACGATTTAAACAATTATATATCTATGTATATATGTATATGTACATAATTGTCTCATTTAATAAAAAATATTATACCTGTTTATTATCTTCTTTACAAAACGATTATTTTCATTCTACACAAAAAAATAAGTATTTTCACTGTATTTAAAATACGCAGCTTGCTCACAGTTTTAGATAATATTTACATATTCTACTCACACGCTCAAACAAAAATCAGCCGAAATACCGCAAATCTATTACTATTTTTCATAGAAAAACTTATAATTAATAAAAATCCTGCGTAAACTTCAAACAATTAAAGTAACGGGAATTTTACAGTAACAACACGTGACGTTAGCACATTTAAGTGAGGCTACAATAATAAAAAGACAGATAGAAACCCATTGTGAATAATCGCAAGCACGAGATAATAACACGGCGCTTACACGCAAGTTTAAATGACATTCGTATTAAATTAGAAATTACTATCGAATTACCTATTTGATTTATTGAAGCCCAAAAATTGTTAAGAAAGATATTGGATATATTGTCAAATTTCTTATTTACTTACGAAATTTCTTTTAGTATTAAATGCTAACACAACACTAGTTACATATTTAAAAGAAAATTTAATGCTTCGTATACATAGAGCTTTTACATACATACATGTATATAATGTATAAATATTATATAATTTAATTCATTTAAAAAATAGATTTAAAAAATTGTGTATTTGGGTATTATCAGCATGTCTGTTACTAGTGTGCAGAGCGCAGTGCGTCATTAGCACCACATTTGACGTCTCCATGAGTACACGCCTTTTGCTCAGCTCATTATTTGGCGCAGTAAAAATAAAAGAATAAAAACACGCTCTAATATAGCACACCCACATAACATTACCCATTACCTAGATACGCGCCTAGTAAATTTTCAATCGACAAGAAAATTGCCAAAAAATCAAAAACAAAAAAAGCTACATAGATAAAGGAATGTCTATTCATAAAAATATCTAAGCTAAAAGTCGCATACATGCACAAAATATTTGCCGTGACAATGATCACTTGCCGCCGCTTGGCCGTACGTTCACGTTCATGGTCCAAAGTGTTCATAATCATTTGTCGCCACCCAGGCGGCAGTCGCCTCGAATGATCATCTGCTGACTGTTGCTGTGTTGTTGGCGGAAAAAATTCAATTGACGCATCGCGCCAAGTGCCAAAACTTTTAGAGCTTTCCAACAGCAATGAGCACACACACTCGGTTTAACGGTTTTTCAAAATTGCAAATTTTCTTTTGAAATGTGTTTTTAAATACATACTTAGTACACACAACAGTATTATTATTTTTTTCTTTATATTTGCTTAATTCTTTTATATTTTGCAACTTAAGGAGTGTGTTACGCGACATAGCAAAATGTAGCATGCGGGTGCAAATTAAAGACAGTGATCTTGTACACTTTCTGTTTTTCTCTTATGCATGTATGTATGTACATATGTAGCTAGACAAGCTGTTTTCAATGTCACACTTGTTCAAGCTAAAGGAAATTCCATGTAATCTTTTTTAAGAAACTGAGTATGTTTTTATAACAGTAAATTTTTGTTAAAAAATAAATAATACTAATAAATAAATGAACTCTATGAGTCCTAAAAGAAATTTAATTTAGTAATCATGTTTTGTTTTGTTTGTTTACAATTTGCAATTGTGTTACGCTAGGTTTAGACTGCAGAGTAAAACTCAATGAAATAAGCGAAAGGCAACAACTGATTCGTTAGTGATTGCTTACTTTATATACTTATTGCAATACTTTTTAAATTTAAAGTTAAAATCTATAGGTCAAACTAACACTACAAAAAAATTGTAATAGAATTTAAAAAAAATTATAATATTAAGAAAATATATGTCAAATAAGCCAAAAGTGTCAAAAAATAAGTATGAAAAACAAATTTAAATATTGAAATATTTGTGTAACAGGTCTAACGCGTCAAAAAATAAGTATGAAAATTATTTTGTTTATAAACAAACATTTTCGTATATTTTTAATGTTTTAAATTTCATCGATTTTTTTCGAAATTTTTCGCATTTTTCGACATTTGCTTTCGCATATTACGATATTTTTTTTTTTTTTGTATATTGAAACATTTTTGACAAAAATTCAACACAAAACTCATTTGTAAGTCTTCTTCACTTGTTTGTGCGTATTATTCATTGCCAATGGTTTATGATATGCTTTTTTTCATAAAATACATTTAACTAAGTCCATATTTACACTCAAGTGTGCAGATACGCAAATTTAAATATGGTAATGAAAAAGTACATTTTTTCGAAAGGTACGGTTGCTTAACACAAAATTTAAAAAAAAAAGTAGAAAATTTTTTAGAAAAATTTAGGAATAATTTAAAAATTGGAAAAGTGAAGTCAGGTTAAATTAAGTGTCTAATCTAAAGTTATACATTTATGAATTCAATTTATGAAAAATAAGGAGTAAAAAAATAACGCAAAGGTTATTAGTATCTGGTGTTGTATAAGTAAGAATTAATTATATTTTTGATAAAACTTCGTTCGGATTTTATATATAAAAAACTGCACTTGAACTTTAGGTAAAAAAGTTTAAAAATAATTAATAAAAAATTATGAAAAAATAATACAAATTATAATAAAAAACTAAAAAATAAAAAAAATAATTTATAAAATAATGAAAAAAATTAATCAATTAAGTCTTAATTTTAAATAATGTACTTAAATTATATAATTAAAATTAATTATTAATTAAATATTTTTAATACTTAATTTATTCTTTCATTATTTTATAATTTTTATTTTTTACTACTTTCAATTTTCTTATTGTTGAGCTTTAAGAAGTACCAATTATGTTTTGGAAAAAATGTAATTGACACAACTCTTTTAAAAATAATAACTTATAAAATTAATAAATATTTAAATATAAAGTTTAATAAACATATAATATAAGAAATTTTAAAAGAAAAATAAGTCATAATAATTAAAAAAGTTAAATAAGTGTCACAACTGTCGAAACGATACAGAACGCAATACTGAGTCGCATAAAAATTGTTAATACACTGCCGGAAAAATCTACAAATGACCTATTGATAAAGCAGTTACGCAAATTTGTATTTCAAAATCAAACTCAATCAAAAGCAAACTTTGATAGACAACTTGTTGCCTTTGCGCTTAGTTTTGTAAGCGACAAACTGACTGATGCAGCTTCCGGTTTGCAAAAATTCCTGTCTACATTTGTAATGTTAAAATATTTCGAATATTTTACTTCATTTTATTATATTTTCCTTTGTATTATTTTTTATGTCACATGACGCAAGCCGTATAGGCTATGCACAATTTCGGTACGTTAAAGCTTTGTTGCTGCAGCTGTCAGACAAATTTAACGGTTAAAATGCATATAATATAAAATAATATATAATATATTTTAGTAAAGTGTTTCGTCTATAAAAATCAATTTCACATTTGTTTAGTATTTTAATTTACAAATTGTTTGAATGCTTTCTTGCACACAAACGCACACATACATATGTACATATACTGCTGCATGTGTGTGGGCACAATAAAATGCACATTTTGCACATGCGGTCAAGCGCAGGCTCATTTAGCTTGGCCGCAACGAGGCTCGGTGTTTGCTTGTTGGCATTTGCTGAAGGCTAACACACGTTGCAGGAAATGTAATTTATGTTTTGGCAACTGTGTGCGCTCATATTCGCATATTTTTGTGTATAAATGTGAAAGAATCTATGTCTGTTAGACTTTAGTACTCTTTTTATGTGTACAATACTGCACGAAATTGGCGTAAAATTGCAGCGCAGCCGCTACCGAATACACGTGTTTGCATGCTTTTGGCAATAAATCATTATATGTATCGTACATATGTATGTATGTATGCATATTCCATCAAAAATCTAAGCAAATTAACCTTAAAATTATTACTTTATTACTACAATAAGACAAGGGTGAGCCATTTCACATTGTTGCAACCTTGAGCTGTTTTTTCAGGCGAATTTCGTTAGCAACAACAAAAACAACCATTACAGATGAAACAATAACCGAAAGAAAGCAAAAAAAAATACTGTTATGCCATTGACAGTTTCACTTTAAAAATAAATCAAAATTCACAAGCAAGCGCAGGGTTGCACTTTGCTTTCTTTTGGTGCAGCACAAGCAACTATATTATCTACAATGCACTTACATTCATACATACATATGTATATATATATATAAAGTATATAACATGCTATGCAGGTGCATAAAACGAAATTTATGCACGACACCTGCTGCCATTTTGTGCGCAAAAACAAAAACAACCAGCACTTGTGGGTATATGGTAAATAAATCAGCCCTTTCGCGAAATTTAGACAAATAATTACATAAAAAAAGTTCGAAATGCTGTTACTACGCGCTGCTAATGTTTTGATTAATTGGCGTAATGCATAAGAACAAGCATGAAACAAAATGAAAATCACGCATACGCCCGGTGATACACATAGCGGTCATTAGAGAAAAATGTGAAATTGGCCATTCAAGCAAGTACTTAATGAATGGACTTTGAATGAGCGGAATTGTGAATGAATGATGAACTTCGGTTTGGGAATTTCAAATTATGGCATAAAAATTAAAAAAAAAAAACAAGAAAGAAAATGTTGAAACTATTTTTACCTAAATTACGTTAGAATTTAACTTGAAGGGTGTTATAGCATAAAAAAATACACAAAGATTTTTATATTGATATATACAGGGTTTGTCCGGAAAGTAATAGGACCTTAAAAAATTCCAAAATAGGCTCCTTGTGCGTCGATACAGCGCTGCCAGCGCGATTTCCAAGCATTGAAGGCATTGAATAGCCTTGAGAGCCGAGGTGCATACTGTTTGGATCGGCTTTTTCAAGCAAGAAAACCTGTTCACAAGAAAGGCGGTGTGAGCCGGTGCAATGTCTTGTTGGACCTGATTGAGTCTTTTGAGGACTTCCACGTAAAACTTGTCGTTGACGCTTTGTCCGAGAGGACCAAATTCAGGGTGAACGATGCCTTTGGTGTCAAAAAAGGCAATGAGCATCGTTTTCACTTTGGATTTGCGCATTCTTCCGGCTTTTATCAGCGACCTCTTGCCGGCCCTCCAAAAAAATCTGGTGCTACCGAAACATACCACATCTTGCTAAAGCAACATCTGGCTAAGCCTGCTTGATTATATCAAACGTCTATGTCGCAGATTTATGGAGTTTCAGACAGACTTTAATCGCACATCTCTGCTCTAACGAACGCTGCACTTTCGGCTTGCACTACTCACAGAAACACGGAGCGCGAAAATTTTTGTTCTGACTCTCCAGGTGCCCGAAGACAACTGACCAGCCGCTCGTTCGTTAGCTAGGAACGCCCTCTACCGAATCCAGTCGGTGCGCTCACGCTCCGCAGTACAATCGCGGCGAAATAAAATCAGTCCTATTACTTTCCGGACAAACCCTGTATATTCTTCTATATTTTTGTCCGGGTTGATTTCCATTCAACTTGTTTAATTCTCTGGTGTTCACGCTCAGTGTCTGTGTAAGCATGCGAGTTTGGTCATATTGAGATCAACTCCTGATGTCCTATAAATCACTTTGCAACAAAATACCGTTTGAAATTCAAATTATTATGAAAAGTCAGTTTTAAAATGAAAACTTTTAAAATTCCTTAAATTTTTTATACTGTTTCAAAACAATAACAAAGTCTCCACACCTTTCGGCCAAACCATCTTTAAATTAACCGTGAAATCACGAACTAAACGCGAACAAGAAAATGCCTGCCGGCTTCATGTCTCAAGTATTTAACGAACTGCCAGCAATTGACAGCAGTCGACTCAAAAATACTGAACGATCTTCTCCAACTCTTTTTTTACTCTGCAGGACTCGCCGCTTTCCTCTAAGGTGGCAATGTTTAACAAACAAATGCAACAACATCAACAGCAACAGCTGTTGAATCCTTTCTCCACGGCCAATGGACGTGTGTCGCCAAAGCCGACCTTCTCCAAAGACGAATACGGCAAGTAAGTAGAAAAACAGATGGTACCCTAACCCACACCATATTAATATACTTGCATTTTATTTTCCTCAGGCCCTTGGCAGGCAGTTTGACAGAAATGCGCGGACAGAAAGCGAACATGCATGTGCTCCGCGAAATGCTGGAGCTGTGTCAAATCATTGACTCAGAGGGCTACAATGTCAAGGATGAGCCGAAAATGCGTGTCATACCATTCGGCGAGCTCTTCAATGTGAGTATCTTGAATATCTTGCATAGCCTCAACACTGTAACGAACTTCTTGCCTTCTTCTTTACACACACAGATTTACAATTACATCTCCGATAAAGTCGTTGGCATTTTGTTGCGCGCGCGTAAACATAAACTACTGGATTTTGAGGGTGAAATGTTGTTTCAACGCCGCGACGATGACGTACCCATTTTCTTACTTAAGCCAATTTTAGAAATACGTCAGGAACTTGAAGCGAAAATAGAGGAAATAAAACGCGGCGGCAGCCCAGCGCCACAAGCCACGTCAGTGCTGCTAGATAAGAGCGCACATAAGCAGAAATTGGGCTCGCGCAGCTCCACGCCCTCCGCCTCGCCAGCACCGTCAAAACCACCAACACCAGCACAATCAAAGGCCCCAACGCCCGCTCAGTCGAAGGCCTCAACGCCCGAGCCCGCCGATGTAACAAAATTACCGGCCGCACCCGCCGCAACAAGCGAAGCAACCGCCCAGCCAACAATTGTTAATAATACACAAGCAGCACCACCGGCGGTTACCATCACCGCTGCACCAATTGTGGAGGTGTCTCAGGCAACAGAAGAGAGCGAAACCATTGCAAGATTAGAAGGCGGTCAGGAAGCAAAGACACCAGCAAATAGGGATGAACATACAGCGCGTATCGATATTAATGCGGCCGAAACGGAGATTAATGTTAATCAATATACGACGCCCGAGTTGGAGCCAGTGATTGCCGAGCATGCGGGTGTGCCGGCAGCTACTAGCGCGGCAGCTGTTAACTACCCGAATGCGATTGAAAATGCCGAACTGCCAACGATCGTCGTTGAAACGACTGGCGTGCATACGCGTACGTTGCCAACGCTGCAGGAAGGTGCCACAGAAGCAGTACCTGCGCCGACTATCGCGGTGGCAAGCGCCGCAGACAGCGTTACAGAAGCGGCGGCAGGAAACAGTGAGGCACATCCCGAGGCATAATTTGCTATACCAAAAATAACTACTTTTCGCGATTTGAAACATTAAGCTAGTTAAACTATATAAATACTACCCTAAAATAGGGTTAGGTTAGCGGGGTACTACTTAATTGCATGTAATCTCTGAGTTAGCAAATGCAGTAAACTAATTACTAGTTTAGACATTAGCTGCAGTATTATGAAATATGAAAGCGAATGTATGGCAGATAAACAATAATTGGCGGTCTAAAATTAAGCTGAGCACTAAGTTGGCTCAAATTGAACCGTTAAATTTGTCGTTTTCGTAAATTTGCGAACGGATTGTTGCCGCACACACATATAATATAATAATTTGTACATAAAATTTGCTGTTCGTGTACTTAAACAGAAAATTATATTTAATACAAGAATTCGATTTATATTTCAATAAAAAATAGTATATACAATGTAACAAAAACAAAATAAAATATCCTTCTTAATATAATATTCTCTTTCTCTACATATCTGGCACCCCTCCCCTATGGTCCGACTCCTCTTTCCGAGCCTACCGTTTAATGACCTTGACGACCTTGACCACAAGATCAACTTACATATCTAATCCTTACCATCCCAAAACCGGGTAATAATGCATTTCTTAAACAAAACCGAGTCGACGATAAATTGCCAAAATAAACAGGGAAATGTATAGTTGCCAGAATGTTCGAGTGGCGATTTTTTGGTAACAATCTACTATATAAGGGCTACCGGATTGTGTAACAGACACGGTTCTAGTTAGAGTGCTGCCGTGTTAAGAGCAAATGAAATATATGTCAGTAAGAAATTAGTAAATCCGATAAGTAGTGAAGCGTTAAGTTGTTGGAATTCAAAATAAAGATAAGTGTATAGTCATTAAATTGGGATTCAAGAGTGAGTTTTAAGGTAAACAAGATTTATCGAGAAATCTTTTACACTTTATTTTCACTTTTTGAACGTTTCTCTACATGTATTTTGAAATTATCGATATATATCGACATAACACTACTTTTAATCGGAAGGTCACTATTGTGATTGTATCGAAAGGAAGAAGCAACATTGCATTTATTAGAGTTTTGTTTACCGCTTCGGTGCAATTGTCAAAAAAGAAGTGAAAGATTCGCCAATTTACAGCAAATATCGTTTACATCTTTGATTTCAATATTAATTAATTTGGCCATGGTCGAACGCATTGAAGATTTGAATTTACCAAACGCAGTCGTGGGACGATTAATCAAAGATGCTTTGCCCGAAGGAGCGAATGTGAGCAAGGAAGCGCGTGCTGCTATAGCACGGGCGGCTTCTGTCTTTGTGATCTTTCTGACATCCTCATCAACAACGCTGGCGCGAAAACAGAACCACAAAACTATCACAGCAGCAAATATATTGGACGCTTTAAAACAATTGGAATTTGAAAACTTCGTGCAGCCATTGTCAACCGATTTGGAGGCTTACCGCAAGGCCGTCAAGGATAAAAAGGATAAAGCAAAATCAAGCAGCGCTACAGTTGCCGCCAACAATAATAGTGCAAACGATGAAGAAATGGAGACTGAGAAGACGTCGTAGGTGTTGAAAATCACACATGTTATTTATAATTGTATATGTTTTTTGTCCAAATAAATATACGAACATTTTTCAAATATTATAGCGCTTAAATTAACACGGCATTTAATACGTACTTTTCGGCATTAGATTAAAAATTAGAATGATAAAAATCTACTATACTTGGGCTAAATATTCTATTCTTTTCTGGGTTAAATACGCTTTTAGCGTCATATTTTTACCAAATAATGTATAATGAAATAAAAAATCTTACAAACCTCGAAATGCACTAATTAATCACTTCAGATTCCAAATCTTGCCAAAATGGTTCGGAGTATGTATCTGAATCGTCTTCATCATGTGATGAGGACTCTTCTGCTTCTTCATCAATTTGCCATTCTTCGTCACGTAGACGTGATATCATAAGCGAAGTATCTTGGTCTTGTTTATCACCGCCGCGTGTTAATGCTTTCACACCTTTTAATGCGTGACGATCGTTAGGCTCAAGACTGAAAAAAGAAGATACAAACGACATTCAGCCACTTAGGTTTACCGTATCTGTAACATACATACCTCAATGCGATTGTATAATACTCAAGTGCACCGTCCAAATCTCTGGCGGTGCGACGCAAATCACCCAACATGCTGAAATATGAGGGATTAGGAAACGATAAAACTTGCTTTTTCAACATAGCGCTGGCTTCTTGCGTTTCTCCATTTGCTTGACACACATCTGCCATAAGTGCTACAGCGACGGCATAATGCTCATCGATTTCTAACGCTTTGGCCAAGAATTTCTTAGCGCTTTTCTTTGCCAATGGATTATTGGAATGTAGTAAAACACGCGCAAACATCTAAAATAATCAATTTCACGTTCAAACTTGTGTTATTTATAATGCAGTTCACACATACCACATAACTGCGAGGTGAATTGCGAAAATAACGCACGGCTAATGCACACATTGCCTGTGCTTCGTCTCGTCGCTTTCTGCTTACATAGCAATGATATAGACCTTTATATACCTCAAAGCGGTAACTGGCAATGCATTGTGCGGTGCGAAAATAAGAGATTGCTTCAACACCTTGTTTTAGTTGCAAGCAAATACGACCACGTAGTAATTGCGCCTCGATGTTGCGTTCGTCCAACTCGATTGCTTTCTTTGCAAAAGAAATAGCCTTCACTATCTGCCCTGCGGCGTAACAACTTTCGGCGACAACAAACCAATGCTCAGAGTTTAGCTCTTTTATATTGCCAATTTGTGCGGCAAGTTTATCTAATTCAGATAATTTCTGATTATATTCATAAACGACAGCTAACGGCATTAAAGCATCCGTATTATGTGGATTTACCATAAGTGCAGTCTCTAAATATTGTTGCGCTTGCATATAACGCCCATAATAATAAAGACTTTTGCCGATCAAAGTGAGTAAATAGGAGTTTTGGTGAAATTTTGTGTTGTCGTTAATGGCTTGAAATGTTTTTGATGCTTCTAAATGATCGCGTCCATAAAGCTGAGCGTGTGCCTTTATCCAGCTGCTTAACCAATCAATGTGCTTGGGCACCGTACTAGCTGAAATTTAGTAGAGTAATTTAAAAGTGATTAATTGGAAAGTGTTATATATACGTATATTTCAATACCATTAACCACCAATGAATTAACCTCTATGCCATCCACGCCCAACATCAACAACGCTTCTATAGCCACCAATGCCATGGGACAATCACCCAATACTTCTTTATAAGCTGCTACAGCTTCCACATTATCAACATTTTGCCCATAATGGCAAAGTTGCGCCAATAGCATATTCACTTTGGAAGTGCGAGTTTTCAAGGGCAAGGCGTGTAGTGTGCTTATGGCCTTGTGGTCCTCACCAAGTTCCCTATAGCATCTAGCGAGACGGTAACGCGTCTCAAGCTCACTAAATTGTTCATGTGTTATCTCAATACTAACTATCTGGGTATTCTTAAAGCGCAACATAGTTTTGCGCATTAGTAATGCGGCTTCATACTGTTTGCTGGCCAAACGATAATTCCGTTCATGATAGTGAGCATTACCGCTGAAGAGCAGCACTTGATATTCCATTTCGGGTGTAGCAACATTGCGCTCATTTTGCAAAAGTGTATTTAGCAAACTAGCGGCCGGTATAACACAAGAATACAACTCATTAGCATATAACTTTTTTATGTTAGCGAAAAGCACCGATTCCATTATGGCTGAATTATTGGAACTGTGCTTAGAATACGACGACGTTAAACGTCGAATTTAGTAAAATTTAATAATTTTTAAAGTAAATACAAAATTTAATTCGCTCCCTCAATTTTTGAACACCAAATAATTTCGCAAAGCAAATTGGAATCGTATATTATCGGATATATAACGCTTGTTCTTCCTCATGGCAAAGTTACAATAAATACTCCGTTCCATTAACGGAATTTTAAGCAATATTTAATTTATAGAATCTAATATTCAAATATGATTGTTATAAAAATTAATAAATATATTACTTTCTTCGTAGTCAAATTTATTTTTTTTAGTCAATACATTTCACAAAATTAAACATCTATACAAACACAAACATTTAAACATAAAAGTCTTAACAAAATTTTTTGTAACTACATATTTACTTTTCAGGCCTTTTAAAATTTAATAAGCCCGACAGAAAATCGAGTGCCCATCCAACAGATTTTAATATTTTGATACAGTCATTAGTATCTTTAATGCCAATAGCTGCCAAATCCGCCATAGTTAAAGTTGAAAATACATCCAAATCTAATATTTCTTCTTTCTCAAAAATTTCCCAATATTTTTGCATATCAACGCGTGCCAGCAACTCATAAATAGATGGATTCTTCATAGGTGACAGACAATTCCACACCCAGTTGAAGACAGTTGACATGGTGGAGTCAGTCTCAGTAACATTTGTATCGTTGAGAACAAGCTTTGGTGGCTTATGATCACGTGCACCTCCATTATAGGTGAACGAATTTGGAGTTGTACTTGAATCATTTTGAAAGGAATTATTTGAATTAATTGAATCGCTAGAGCTATGTGCAGAATTTTGGCTGCTGGATACACTGTGATAATTATAAGTAGACGTAGCGCGAGGACTTAGTTTGAATTTTGAGGAAGGAATTGTGTCAGTTTCTTTATAGGATGATTCATTGCATTTAAAAGACCCACGTGAGGAGCTGGAAGAAATGCTTGTTGATGAGTACTTCGAACTAGTCTTATTGTTATTAACATCATTATTTGAGTCTTTCAAAGTTTTTTTGTCGTCAACATCAGATTTCTTTGAAATGAATCTCGGTGAAAGTTTTCTTGATTTGTTTGTAGTGTCAGATAAAACGTTAGGTGCGTTTAAATTTGCCGGCTGACGTTTGATATATTTGTTTGCATTCACGTATTTTGTACCACATGCCAATCCAGCTGGCGAAGATTTAGGTGTTTCTTTAATGCGTTCAGCTTCTATAACACTTAGAAAAGGATGCAGCGTGTCACCATTTAAATTAAAATTGAAAGCCGTATGCGTAGTAAGCGGTGTAAGTGGAGTAAGTGGTGATTTGGGATCTATTGTTTAAATTAAAATCACCATTTATAGTTAATTTTATAAATTTTTACATTTTTACATACCCCGATAAGCACGACTAAAAGAATTCATTTTTTCCTCACAATAATTATTAAACAGAATTTAAGTTTAACACATTACAAGCACGTTCAAAGTACAAAAATAAATAAAAACTGTTAAAGACTAACAAAAGTATTAACAAAACCAACAATAATATGTAGAGGCGTTATGAAAAAGAACCGCAATTTGTGTAGCCGAGCGATCACACGTAGCCGCTAAAGTAACGAGTTCTACTCCATACGTTGTATACAGTCTTTAGTAGTAGAGAAAAAGGTAATAAAATTTACTGATATATGTATTTGTATTGCATTAGTTTGTTGTGAAAATAAAATTTGATTTACACTTTACTTTGCCGGAAGTGATACACCGGCAACAAAATTAATACAATTCCTTTTTGTCCAAGTTTTATGGCGAATAAATGGTAAACAAAATACAAACAGCTGATTTCCTATTGTGATTGGTAATTTCGCTGCTGATCAATTTGTTTTTTGCGTGTCTGTTTCAATATTTTCTGCTATTTTTAGCGATTATCGAAAAAAAACGATTGTTCGAATACAATTTACAAGAGAAAAATTAAAGGCGAAAAATCAAAATAAACAAAGCACGACCAGTAGAAATCGCTTAATTATCTACAATTTATGGTAAGAGAGTTAATGAATAATACAAGCAAAAGTTGTGCAGCTATTTACAAGCTTTGTTGTAACATATTAAATCCATTTTAACATCTAGCAAGTAGCCAAGCGTGAAAATATTGCTATTGTTAGATAATTGCAAAAAAGTAGGGAAGTAGCACTTGCTACGCCAATCATATTCGATGTGTGCAATACGCTGCTGTGTACGTTATAAAAATATCAGAAGTTTTCGCGAATATAACTAAAACGTGAGTATACCAAATTCCACATGATATATATTTTACGAAAATACGCTTGTTATGTCTTGCCTTTCTGCGTTTCTGCGGCGTAAATATTACAGCAACAAACACAAACACGAAAAAATATACGCATTCTGTTATTGCAGCGAGAAACCAGCTACTGTGTTTGTGGGTGTATCATTGCAATTACAATAAACAATACATAGGCGTATCACTAGAAAGCGACGAGGATGTCTGTGCGCCTGCTAACCTTACGACTGGTTAAACATGGTCGCTACTTCCTACAAAGTTACTGGAAACGCGATATACACTTCAACATTTTGGAACAAAACCGCGAGAAGACGCGCCGGAGCTTACCCAACTCTTTAAGGGTATGTTACATTAGAATTGAATGCCACTAAATGTTTTCTTCATTAGCATTATTTAAATATTTATTGCGTCTAGTCGGGCGCTGTTAGTGTTACCGCGTCCGCTCAACCTTTGCCGGCTAGAGGAGCGCTTCAAGGCATTACACATGCAGCTACAAGTGGCGCCTCAAAGTCGCTGCCACGTACCGGCCTCTTAAGCGTTGGCCAACATGCGCGCAAAGTTTTCATCGACAATATCTTAAATCGCGTCACAACCAATTACTCACAAGAATTACGCACGCAAGCAACTAAAAAGCTCTTCTATGGCGATTCTGCACCTTTTTTTGCACTCGTCGGCGTGAGTTTGGCCTCCGGCGCTGGTGTGCTAACAAAAGAGGACGAATTGGAGGGTGTGTGTTGGGAGATACGCGAAGCCGCCGGTCGTCTACAAGCATCTTGGAATTATGATGAGATATCCGAAAGTCTTAATAGTGACTTCAGCATCGATAAATTGGACGTGGGACCGGCTATTGCAAAAGGTTGTGCTGCAGTAGTGTATTCGGCAGCATTTAGAAACGCAAGTAGTAACTCTACATCTATAGAAACGCCTATCTTAGATGCAACGCATGACGCCGAAGCAGCAGCTGCTATGGCGCGCACTACCGCAGCTGTACCACTTCAACAACAATCTTTCCATCCAGAATTGATGTCTCCAATACAGAATATGTCACGTTTTGTACACAATTTCGGCAGCTCTATGGATAATCTTAATGAATTGTATAATCAGAACTCCGCGGCTGCTGCTTTTGTCGCCGAGCGTAGTGCACGACGCACCAGTGACTTGGAAGAAGAAAATATGCAGAAATTAGACAACGATTTGATTAGTGATAGAAATGCTGGTTTCTCTGGAATTAGTAGTGGTATGCAAGGACTCGTACGTATAAATTTGCATATTTTTATGTTTGATTGAAAATACTAATAAAATTCTTTATTTGCAGGAATCCATAGATGCGCCATTAGCGGGTATAAATCGCTATCCGCTCGCTTTGAAAATGATGTTCAACTATGACATACAAAGTAATGCACTCTCCATTCTGCGCGCCATGTACAAGGAGACCGTGCCGGCACGTGCGCGTCGCATGAATGACGGTTCGGAAGAGTGGGAACGCTTATTACAAAATCAAACACTCACTTTGCCGCCGCATCCAAATATAGTCTGCATGTTTGGCTTCTTCTGCGATGAGGTACGCAATTTCCCCGACGGCCATATACTTTACCCAGTTGCGCAGCCGCAACGCATCAATCCACATGGTTATGGACGCAATATGTCGCTTTATTTGTTGATGAAACGCTACGACTACAGCTTGCGCGCGCTACTGGATTCACACAAACTGAGCGCCCGTACCAAACTATTGCTGTTGGCGCAATTGCTTGAAGCTACGGCGCATATTAATCGACATGGCATTGCGCATCGTGATATTAAGTCCGACAATATACTTATTGAAATGAATGATGATGATTCGCCGCCGGTGTTGGTGCTCTCCGACTTCGGTTGCTGTTTGGCTGATAAAGTACATGGTTTGCAGATGCCTTACACTTCCTTCGATATCGACAAGGGCGGCAATGCTGCGCTTATGGCACCTGAGATCATTAACAAACAACCTGGCCCATTTGCTGTGCTGAACTATGCAAAAGCGGACTTATGGGCTTGTGGCGCGATTGCATATGAAATTTTCGGCCTACGCAATCCATTCTACTCATCGAGTGGTGGTTTAGCCTTGGCTAATGGCGAGCAAACTTTGTCATTACGCAATAGTGATTATAAGGAGAACGATCTGCCACCGCTGAACGATGAATGCCCAGCGATTGTGCAGCAACTGATCTATAACATACTGAACCCGAGCCCTGCTAAGCGTGTAAGCCCGGATATCGCGGCAAACATAATGCAACTTTTTCTATGGGCGCCATCTAAGTGGCTTAAAGCTGGTGGCATGCCCAACAGCCCGGAGGTGAGTTCATAAAAACAGCAGTCGCCTCTAATTAATATGATGATATTAATTTTACAGATTCTCCAATGGCTGCTTTCACTCACCACTAAAGTAATGTGTGAGGGTCGCGCTGCTGTGGATCAGCTTAGTTTTAATGAGAGCGGTCGTCGCACTTATGTGGAATATTTATTGATATGTAGTTTTTTGGCGCGTGCACGGCTACGACGCATACGTGGCGCCCTGAATTGGATACAAGAAGTGGTCTAAGCAAACAACTTCAATATATTAATTGTAACATAAAATTAACCACCAAGTAATAACAAACTAATATTACACTTGCAAATGAGCGCATCAACGGAATCTAGCATTACAATATTGCTAAATTAATCACCATCAAGTCCAAAAAGATTTCTCTCCTCTATGTATCTTTTATTGCTGTTAAAAATTTGTAAAATCATTTTTTTTTTTATTTGTATGCTTAGTAAGGAAAAACTGTCAAGTCGCTACAGCCTTTAGCAATGAAAAAACGAATAACTTGTGATGAACGATGACCATAAGATTTACCGTTTTTTATGTGCACTTAAATATACATATTAGAAATAACAAAAATTGTTTACATTATATTGGTAACTGGAGGATTGTACATTTCCTTAGAAGACGAAATTTGTGCAATCCCTGAAAAACTTTTACCTAAGTGTATTTAACTGTAGATATATAGAATATCATAAACAATAATTAAGACTTAGCAAAATAAATTTTAATCCGTGGCAGCGCTTGCATGTGTATAAATAAAGAGAAAAATTTATGCGTAGTTGCAGAAAAATTACAAATTTAACTAAACTCCTTTGATTACTTTGATGAAGATTAAAATTTATGTAGTACTCACCAGTTAAATAATATGTTTGATGAGTGAAGTGCCACTTGTAACAAAACAACTCTCGCTTATTAACAATTTCATTCCACGAACACTTATTTCATATGTCTGAAGTGCAAACGGTCCAGAATGTACGGTGACACTTTGAAACAGGACATATGTAAATATTTTTTGATTTTGTGTGCAACTGTTTACTATGTATGTTGTTGTTGTTATTGTAGCAACAGAAAACATTCCAGAAATAATTTTGAAGAATGTGCTTACCGGGCCGACTTTGTTGCCGAAATTTAACACGGGAGCGTTGGCTGGTTACGCTTGCCGAAACTTAATACCTGTGAAATTTTTGTACTTTGCTAGAGTTTTGCAAGCATATTTTATATTGCAAGTAAATTTAAACTAATTAATATTTTTACTTTGCCCTCACGCACTTGTCAAAACGAAGTATAATAGTAAAAATTTTATTTCAAATGAATATACGCTGCTTTATCAACTTTCCTCTCAGCAATGAAATATCCGGCAAAATTTCCCTCTCAAATTACACGTAGCTGTCAAACAGCGAACGCAGAGAACGTACATATGTACATATATCATAGGCAGAGCAGAGAACATAAAACAACTATTCTACATTCTCTTGTTTTTTATCGGTACAACGCTTTCATTTAGGTATGCCAGAAAGGTGTCATTTTACATATACATACATACATATGTACATATTTATACTATTATTGTAATATAATACATTTTTTAGGATATTATGATAGCATAGACATACATATGTATATGTGCATATGCCTTATTTCAACATTGACTAAAATATTTTTCTATGAATCTGCTCTATATTTCTACATATTGTGTTACTTTGAGTCGGTAGGGGCGTATGAGTTATACAGGCGATCGTCGGCATTTGTTCTAAAGTGTAGAAATTAGACAAATTTAAATCAAATAAATAATAATATATAAATAATAATTAAAACTTAAATAGTACGGTTGTAAATGAGAAATTCGAAAAAAATTACCGAGAAAATGTAAAAATATAAACAAAAAAAACGTTAACTTAGGCTGCACAGAAGCTACAATACCATTTACAGATCCCGTTATTTTAGCATAAAATGGTGTAAAACCGACTGGTATGGTATATAAACCCTTAATTTTTTTTTTAATAGTTTTCATTACGTGTTAGACAATATACGCGAAATATTCAAAGAGTGCTTCAAAAGTGAATTATTCAAACAATATAGCAAAATATGTCTGGTATGTTGAAGGGTTTTCAATTTATATGTATGTATGTATGTATGTGTGATTTGTAAGCACTAGCAGATAATGCGTCCCCTTCACTTTTTTCCATTAAAATTTGTAACAAATAATTTGGTTACAAAGAGCTCAAATCAAATACGCCGCTGTCAATACTTTCATATTGATTATTGTTGAAGTTTAATGCTGTTTATACACACATATGTACAGGTACCAATGTGGGTACAGCCGGATTTGCATAACATTATTCTCTTAGTGCTTTTGAACCTATTTACATGCATATGCTACAATTCGGCCAACCTTAGCAGCGTAAAGTGCTTAGTCAGCATGTGATTTTTATATACAATTTGTTGTATATCCATTATTTCTTTTGTTTGGGCCTCAGAGACGTTGGTTGCGTGCGTATCTAACGACGACCGAACGAAAAGTGTCATACGAACGGTAATTAAACGATTGTATATACATAGGTTGCGTTATACTGACAGCCAGCCAAGCTATGCGTAGACCTACTAGTCCTTTATAATGCCAGATGAAAGTTCAGTTTTAATTTAGATCTACTGGTCCTTTTTAATACCAGATGGAAGTTCAGTTTAATTGAAACAGAAGCATTCATCAGCACGTCAACGCTTTTTACGAAGTTTAGGTGAGACAAGATATCTTGCATTTCATCGCAGAGTATGTTTGACGTGGGCACGGAAATGTCTTCACTCCTACTTAGCTTCTTCGACTAGGTTCTCATCGGAACGCACTCACCGGAAACAGACATTAACGTGTTATCACAATTTACGTGCTTTTGTATGCTTCTTCTCCTCAACTCAAACCAATAACAGCACAACATGGTGTTTGGCTATCATTATTGGTCTGTACTTTAACAACATTAGTACAAATCAGTCAGTTGATCGTGCAAGTTAGCAAAGTTCGTTGCTTATTTCTGCTGCTTACATTCACGCGGGTTAGATGTACATATGTATGTATGTAAGTACCCAACAAACCTACAAATTTTTACGCGAGCTCGTTATTTTTTAAAACAATTCAGTAAAAACGCGAATTTTAATTAAAAAGACAATAAAAGCAGTAATAATTTCAAGCAGCCGTGTGTGTAATAAAGTAATAAAAACAAATAGCAATCAGTGATGCAGATGTACAAAAGTATGTTTAATAATAAAAAATGGCAAAAACAATAACAATTGAATGACTGACTTTGGGGAAAGCCAGGCTTCAAATATTGCGTTGAGTGTTTCATGTGCTAGTTTTATTAAGAAATATATACATATGTATATGTATGTGTGCCTAACCGCAATATCATGCCAAATTATGCTATTATATATACATTTATTTAATGCAAATTATTTATGTTGATTTCGTATAACAGTTTTTATGACGTTTCACATAAATACGATCGTTAAGTTACCCTTCACAATTTCCAGAGACATTTGACACACAAAAGGTGCTTAATAATACACAAAAAGTAATAATAATAATAATGAATAAATAAATATATACACCCAGCATTTTAATGGCTTAACAATAAAATTGAGTTGAGTGAGTGTATGTTTTTAATATGAAAATGTTTCACGCGCGTTCACGACGTTTTAATCGAATTATATGGACAAGCCATTACAAAAAAAAATATAAAAAATACAAAACAAAAACGTCAGTTTCGGCCGAAGTTAGGGGTAGTCGAAAAAGTCTTTTCGTATTTTGTCAATAGATATCGTTGCAGTCGTATCTACTATATATTCCCAGCGCTACCTATCAAATTGTGTCATACCATATAGTGTTGAAAAGGTGAGATTTTATGTTTCATTTAAGCAAAAAAAAAAACATTAAAATCGGGAAAGTTGAAAAAAAGTTACAGCTGTTCACGAAAAAATCAGTGAAAGTAATAAAGAAACTCGCTATATTTTGAAATTTTTGTATAAAAAAGGGAAGAATGTCACGCAATCCACCATTGAAATGTGTGAAGTTTACGCAGACGATGTTATAGCATAACAATGGTTCGCCCGCTTCCGTTCTGGAATGATGTGATGTGTTTCGATATGAAAGAAGCACCGCGCTCTGGTCGACCTATCGTAGAATTCGTTGAAATTATGGAAAAGATTGACCAGGACCGTCACATAAGCAGTCATGACATCGCCAAGGAGCTTGACATTCTGCATCGAACGGTTTTGAACCATTTAAAAAAAGGCTGGTTACAAAAAGAAGCTTGATGTTTGGGTACCACACGAATTGTCTGTGAAAAATTTAATTAACCGAACTAACATCTATGATCCTTTACTAAAAACGAAAGGAAATCGAACCATTTCTGAAGCGAATGGTAACAGGAGACAAAAAGAGGATAAAATACGACAATTATGTTCGAAAAAGTTCATGGTCCAAACGTTGTGAAGCGCATCAAATGGTCGCACAGTCAGGATTGACGTCTCGAAAGGTTATGCTGAGTGTTTGGTGGAATTGGAGAAGAATCATCCACCATGAGCTGGTCGAACGATTGATTCTACATTTTACTGTCAACAACTGATGAGATTGAAGCAAGCAATCGAATAAATGGCCAGAACTGATCAACAGAAAAGAAAGGCCTTCGTCTTCCATCAGGACAACGCTAGACTATACACATTTTTCATGACTCGGCAAAAACTGGGAGAGCTTGGCTGGGAAGTTTTGATGCATCCACCGTATGGCCACGACCTTGCACCATCGGACTACCATTTGTTTCGGTCAATGCAGTAATCCCTTAATTCAGTAAAGTTGGCTTCAAGAGAAGCTTGTGAACAGTACTTGTCGCAGTTTTTCGCCGAGAAACCAGAAAAGTTTTCCAGTGATAATATAATACATATAATAATGGAATAATGTATCTAGCGGAAAAATGTCAAAAAATGATGGACCAATATGGTACATATTTGTTTATTTATTTATTCGTATACATAATAAAAAAATAAGTTGAAATTTGATTAAAAATACGAAAAGACTTTTTCAACTACCCAATATATTGAGAGTAAAGTATGTTTTATTTTCTTTGCACTGAATTCCTATGCTTTCCTTACTCTCAACCAATCCTTATGAAGCAGTTAGTGGCCGAACTGCCGCCCTTCCGTAGTGACCACGTGGAAATAAAATATCAAGATCCGTGTTACGGACGGCAAAAATGTAAAAGGCAACATAACTGAAATGTGGTCAAAAGAGAACAACAACAACTACATGGTCACTACGTTAGCGAGGCACGTAGCTCACTAACTGAAACATTAACATTGTATCTGCGGGCTCTCTCATAAGCGTTGGCATTTCAATATAAAAGTTTTCGGCTCGTACAGGAATTCATTAACATACCGCTGCGCCAGCGATCTGTGGACACAGTTATAAGCAAGCAACACAAACAACAGCAACTTCTGCCAGTCTTTCGAAGCTAAATAATCTGGCATTCGGTCAGTGATTTTGGAGTAAAGACAATCCTAACAATCGCTGACACACAAGGTCAACGCTTAAGCGAAGGTTAGTCAGTCAGCAGCATGCATTTAGTATATTCGGTTTTGGTTTGTGTAATATTTAGATTATTACGGTTTTTTCTTTCGCAAAATTCTCAATATGTTGAACAATCAACAGGTTTTACCAGTCAATAAACAAACCGTGTAAACAACAACAAAAATTACGTTGTATACAAGTCTTAAATTAAAGTGTGGAATACCAACAGCTGTTAGTATGGGCTCAGTAAATTGTAAAGAATCAAAGTCAACAGCGGAAACGGTTGAGGAAGTAGCTGCTAAGCCGCTGAATGGTGAGTAAAACAAAATTTAACTATTAGTTACCTTCTTCTTCTTCTTTACTGGCGTAGACACCGCTTACGTGTTTATAGCCGAGTTAACAACAGCGCGCCAGTCGCTTCTTCTTTTCGCAAGGTGGCGCCAATTGGAGATTAAAAGCGAAGCTTGGTTCTTCTCCACCTTGTGGAGGTCTTCCTCTTCCTCTGCTTCCCCCGGCGATTCAAATGCGTCGAACACTTTCAGAGCTGGAGTCTTTTCATCCATACGTACGACATGACCTAGCCAGCGCAGTCGCTGTCTCTTAATTCGCTGAACTATGTCAATGTCGTCGTATGTATATACTATGTCATACAGCTTATCGTTCCTTCGAATGTAATATTCGCCGTGGCCAACGCGCAAAGTACCAGCAATCTTTCGCAAAACTTTTCTTTTGAAAACTCGTAACGTCGACTCACCAGATGCTGTCATCGTTCATACCTCTGTACCATATAGCAGGACGGGAATAATGAGTGACTTATAGAATTTTGCTTTTGTTTGTCGAGAGAGCACTTTACTTCTCAATTGCCTACTCAGTCCAAAGTAGCACCTGTTAGCAAGAATGTAGAATGGCAACATATTGGATTTGGAGGCTGACATTGTTGTTGATGTTAATGCTGGATCCAAGATAGACGATATTATCTACAACTTCGAAGTTGTGGCTGTCAACAGTGACGTGGGAGCATAGTCTGAAGTGCGACGATTGTTTGTTTGATGACAGGATATATTTCGTCTTGCCTTCGTTCACCGCCAGACACATCCGCTTTGCTTCCTTATCCAATCTGAACAAAGCAGAACTAACGGAGTGGGTGTTGTAGCAAAAAAAAAAAAAGTACAAACAGCTTCGGTTGAGAGAGACCTGTTTTTGATGACAACCATGGCAAACAGTTCAGTTAAATTCGCATTGCAACGAACGCAACGGAAACAGACACTAACTTACGATTTCTTTTTTGTTTTTTTTTTTACCAATTTAATTTTTTTAACTTCAGGCACTTATCAGTCTACAACCGAAGACGACATGTCGGAATACACGAGCGCCGCCGTAGAGGTCTGCAATGTCGATGATCTGAAGGAGAATGAAATGAAAAAGTTCAACTTCGATACAGACACTGAAGTGTTGGTGATAAAACAGGACGGTGAGATAACAGCGATTGGTAATAAGTGTCCGCATTATGGCGCACCAATGCATACTGGTGCTTTGGGTCAGGGCCGTGTACGTTGCCCTTGGCATGGCGCCGCTTTCAATACACGCACCGGCGATATTGAAGACTTTCCGGGCTTGGACGCGTTGCCTTGTTTTAAGGTGCGCGTGGAAAACGATGGTAAAGTAAAACTGCGTGCTAAGCGCAGCGACTTGGAGAAGAACAAGCGCCTCAAGGATATGGTGAAGCGTGATA
>NW_017537423.1:370632-399258 GCF_001853355.1 Bactrocera latifrons
ACCAGTTTTTGCGAATGCGAATCAACGCGAAAGCGTGAGTCACATACAATTGGCACAATATCATGGACGTGTGGCGGGACTCAATATGGCCGGCACCATTGAGGATCTGCGCACAGTGCCATTCTTCTTTACTATGCTTTTCGGTAAGGGTATACGATATGCTGGACATGGTTCATATACCGACGTGCTGATCAAAGGTGATTTGGAGAACTTCAAGTTCGTTGCTTACTATCTTGATAACTATGGCAATGTGGTAGCAGTTATGTCAATTGGTCACGATCCGGTAGTGGCGCAGTTCGCCGAACTGCTTAGTCAGGGCAAGCGTTTGCATCGCTCACATATCGAGAATGGTGAGGACCACTTGAAGTGGACGCATAAGTTGGAAGAGAAAAAGTCGCGGTAACGCAGTAAATGTGCAACTTTTTCTGCATGATTATAAATAAATAAAAATTAAGTTTTACAAAAAAACAAATAAACTACTGGATCGAAATTTGACGAAATCGGAAAATGTACATATATAGAAAAGTATTTGTTGATTAATTTTTAATTATTTTGGTTCTCCCTGTATAACCTATCGTTAATAGTATTATCCAAATGAACTCATATTGTTTTTACGAAAATTAATTTAATAATTAGAGTAGTAAATACCTACTTCATAAAACATATTAAGTTAAAATTTAATAATATAAAATAAAAATATTCGTAACTTTAATAAATTTTTAGTATAATATCAGGTCTAAATTTTTCCCACATATAACTCCCGAAACACTGACAACACTGTGCCTGTCAAAAGTTATCTAAATTCACAACCAGTCAAACGTAACGTAGTTTAAATTCTTGTATGTGTTGATGCACGCTGATTTCGGTGACTGTTTGGTTGCTTAGCAAGTGCATGGCTTACACCTCTTCGACGCCGCGCTGATGACGCCTGAAATTATTAACGAATAACACGTCTAATTTGCTATGCTGAAGCGATTGCCTGTAAAATATAATGGCGAGCAAACTTAATCATTGTGCCCTGATTGTAAGGAGAACGATCGTCACTGCTGAGCGATGAATACCCAGCCATTGTGCAGTAACTGATCTAAAAGTTAGTGAATCTGAGCCCTGATAAGTATGGAAGACTAGATATAGCGCAAACAGAATCCAATCTTTGCTATGGACGCCACACAAGTGACGTAGAGGTGGTGGCATATCCAATAGTCCGGAAGTGAGTTCATAAAACCACCAATCGACTATTAATTATTTTACAGATTCAGACAGTTTTGACTCACCACCAATGTAATGTGGGAGGATCGCACTGCTGTGGATCAGCCCCATCAAGTCCAAATGAATTTTACCTGACTATTTGTATTTAATTGAGACTCATAAACAACAAATAAGACTTAGCAACAAATACTCTAATCCGCCAACGTGCTTGCATGTGTATAAATAAAGATATAAATATATGCGTAATTGCAGAAAAATTATAAATTTTACTAAATTCCTTTGATATACATATAATAGATTAAAATTTTTGTACTCACCAGTTAAATAAAACCTTTGATGAGTGAAGTGCCGCTGATGACAACAACTCACGCTTATTAACAATTTCATTCTACGAACACATAGTTCATATGACGTTAACACGCTGAAGTGCAAACGATTCATAAATCAACTACTGAATGTATGAAGTACACATTTACTTGCTCAAAATACTCGGATATGCTGTTCCGCTTCCATGAAATAATTTTGATGGTTCTTGAGTACTCAAAAATCCGTGTGCGTTCTTGTTACGTACGTACGAATGCCGTGAGAGCGTTCGTTGGTAAAATATTCTTATACTTTTCTGGAGTTTTGCAAGCAAATTATATTGTATGGAATTGAAACTAATATAAAGTCACACTTTGCTTTTACACATTTGTCAAAACGAAATAAAATAGTAATAATTTGATCTCAAATGAATAAACGCTGCTTTATCAACTTTCCTTACAGCAATGAAATATCCGGTCGAATTTCCCACTGAAATGTGCACGTAGCTGTCAATTCAACGCTTGCTATCAAATTTGCAACTCTGTTACCGCCAATAATCAGCTGTTTGTAAATGCATTTCAAAGTGCAACCAATCACAAAAATATACGAAGAAGACGGTATCTCTAAAAATAATAAAAATTTACGGTTTCCGAATTATTTATTGTGCAATCACATTTCAATTTATCTTTCATTAGTGCTAAACAATGTTTTAATCGCAACCTTGTTAAGTGATCCTTAAAGATTTGTCAGTAAAGTTTTATCAGCAAACGTGACCGAGTTAGCATATGCATTTGTGCGAATGTAGCACAAAAAAAAAATACTTAAAATAAAACGCTAACACATTAACAAAACTATAACTACATATGAGTGTACTAGCGGCTAACAAAATTTGTGTAAAAAATGTTTCGCTTATCAGCAGACGTTTATACATTGATATACAAATTTAACCAACCATCTATTATTCAGTAAGCAATTGGCTGATTGCCGATCTGATATAGCTTTTACGACATCAATTTTGTTTTATATGTGCATATGTATGTATGTACCAAGCGAAACTTATTTGCTAAGGAAATCAAAAGTTACGGTAGAAAGTGAGAGGAAGCAAGGGTAAAAACTGTGCTATTTTCACCGGCTGACATTGTTATACCAATTTTTCGAATATGTAAGTTAAATTAAATATATAATGTATATTCTGATTTCCTTTTCTCCATAATTTACTTATCTGTCGGAACCGCCGATATCGGACCAATATAGTATATATGTAGCTGCCTGACAAACAAACTGAACTATCGAAATCAAGTGTTTGTAAGAAAACTTATTTATTTAACAAGATATCTTTACGAAATTTAAACTGAATCACCGTCAAAGTCAACTGTATAATCTCCGAAGAAATTGTTCAGATCGCACTACCTAAAAGGTCATTGTTTACCTTTTTTATGCTATAAAAAATGCACCTGTGAAGGGTATTATAACATCATTGCAGCCGAAGATAAGCTTTTTTTTGTTTTTCTTTTCCTTCTTATTAATAATAGGGTTTTACCTGAATTCTTAAGCATTTGTATATGAATATTAATTTACTAATGTTCTTTTAATACAATCGCAAACCTTAATGCTATTGAGCCTCCTCGCACGTACATATGTGCATGTGTATGTATGTAATATTTTGGTTCTCGTTTCAACAATCAACGGCACTTTTGCTCTCAACAGAGTTGGCCAAAATAAATGAAATTTCTGTTTGTACTTTTTTAATAAGAACAATAATAGTTTTAATTTCTATTAAATGTTATCAACAAAATAATCTAAGAACTAGTAAAAAATAAAGTGATCAATCAATTTTCCTAACACTATTCATTCTTGTACATACTTATGCTCAATCGCTCCGTTAGTATCGTCGGTACATTCAAGTCAGAGCAACATTAGTACAAATCAGTCAGTTGATCGTGTAAGTTATCAAAGTTCGTTGCTTATTTCTGTTACTTACATTCACTAGTGCTGGATGTAAGTACCTATGTATGTACATTAGCATTGGTATACATGCTCGACAAACACGAGAGCTCGCTTTTTATTAAACAATTCAGTAAAAACGAGAACTTTAATGAAAACGGCAATGAAGTAGTAATAATTTCAAGCAACTGTGTGTATAACGAAGTAATAAACCAAATAACAATCACAGAGGTATTTTGTGAAAAAAATATATTTATATGGTACATATCTCACACTTACTACAAAAGAGTCGCAACTCGAAAAATTACAACTGTTCAGTAGGTGCAAAAAGCAATTCATGTAAAAATTATTTAATAATTAATTTTGAGTGAAATTGTTGTTCATGCTGTAGAATATCTTCTTTAAAGAGCGTATTACTCAATTAATAGAAATAAGAAACAGTGATAAACACAATTATTTCATCGGAAGTGACACATTTCAAATAATACAGCTGACTTAACTTACTTTCTTGCTTTTCCGATAAAAAAAAGCATAATTTTGTAGAATACAGCAGAAAATTGTCAATTTATTTCAACAATAGTATCTAAAAATAGTATTATCAACAAAAGTGCACAAGCGAGGCAAACGATGCGATTAACACAAAAGTAGGTCTAACGGTGATTTTCAAGTTAAGTATGAGAGTGATGACGATACAATTTCTAGGGAAGGTAGATACGTGTTTTACGAATTGATACACCATATTTCAAAGAATTAATTTCAAAAATATTTGAGTTGTGACTCTTTTGCAGTTAGTGTGCGATATGTAGATATACATATGTGTGTGTAATAATAAACAATGGCAAAAATAATAAAAAGTGAATAACAGCCTTCAGGGGAAACCTGTCGGCAACTACATACTGCGCCGCTTGCTTCATGGGTTAGATTTTAAATGAAATATGTATAGAATACACATACTTACTATGTATATATACATACATATGTGTGCCTAACCGCAATGTCGTGCCTAATCATGTTATTATATATTTAATGCAATAATTTATGAGAATTCTGTAAAATAATTTCTATGATGTTTCACATAAATAAGTACGCTAAATTGCCCTTCACAATTTTTGCAAACATTAGACAGACATAAAGTGCCTAATAAAACTCAAAAAGTACTAAAAAATTTTTACTTCGGTTTCATCAACTTTCTACCTGAAATGCTAATCACAAATAACAAATAAGAACTTTATTTTGATCGTTCAGCTTGTATGACAGCTTAATAATATAGTCAACCGATCTGGAAAATGTCTTCAGCTATTGTAGAAAATATTCAGACCCATATCTCAAAAATAGGGCGACTAGTTCGCGTATATAAAGACAGGCAGACGGACAAGGCTGAATCGACCCATATGTATATGTATGTATATATAAATACTATAGGTCATCCGACTTTTCACTCTGGGTATTACCAACTTCGCAGAAAGCTTAATATACCCTGTTCGCTGTATAAATATTTGTAGGGATTAAAGTATGTTTTATCTTCTTAGCACTAATTTCCTCTGTTCTCCTTTCTCTTTATGTTCTCAACTCAACGCAAACCCTTAATATCTGCGGTCTTCTCTCATACGCATGGCAGGAATTCATTAGCACGCCGCTGTGTCAGCATTCTATCGACACAATTATTAGTGCAGCAACAAAAACAACAGAAACTTTTGTCAATCTTTAGAAGTCAGCTAAATAATCACTACAACATAAGGTCAACGTCTAACCGAAGGTTGGTCAGTCAACAGCATACATTTGGTATTTTCGGTTTGATCTGTGTAATATTTCTTTTATTACGATTTTTCTTTTGCATAATTCTCAACATTTTGAACATTCAACAGGTTTTGCCAGTCAACAAACAAACCGCGTAAACAACAACAAGTACATACGTTGTATATAAATCTTAAATCAACAAGTGAAACATCAACAGCTGTTAGAATGGGCTCAGCAAATTGTAAAGAATATTCAACAACCACTTCGAAAGGGATTGAGGTTGCAGCTGCTAAACCGCAGGACGGTGAGTAATAGAAAAATTGACGATTAGTTACCTGGGTGTGGGTGTGTGTAAAACGACTGATTAAATGCAAGTTTAAAGAGTTATTATGCATACTATGTGGTGTATGAATCGAAAATTACGAGTTTCAAAGCGAAAACGATATGGGATATCAAATATTTAACATTGATGTAATTTGGAGCGATAAAATACGGTTCCGTGGAAACGGAGATATGAAATAGTTTGATTAAATATTTTTCACTAGCAATAAAGTATTTCCAATACGTCCAATTTGAACTCGGTGTCGTAATAGTGAAAATTTTGACGTACAACACACCCCTAAACTTAAAACTAAATTTTTCTTTATTGTGTAAATCTCTCTCAATCTTCTCTAAACAAAAAAATTAATAGAGTAATCAATCAATAAATAATTTGTCAACACAATAAGAAAATTTTCATATATTCATTTGGCTATATGCGTGTCAATTAAATCGAAATAGTGCGTGTTTGTGAGTGCAAAACCAAAAAAAAAAAATCGTAAAAACTTCCGAAAGCACACCAAAATAGTAAGGACATAAAGTGGTAAGGTCCTTTTGGTTTTTTTTTGTACCGAAAATATGTACATACATATGTGTGTGCATATAGAAAAATCCATTTATTATAACGAAATTGCGAGTTATTAAGATTGTGTGCCGATAATAGTGCGTTAATATCATTTTAAGACAATTAATATGAACTATGCAGTTAAGTAGTAAATAATGGTTAACACGCTCCTTTCACATTTTGTGACTTCAAAAAGTAAAAGTATTTAATTTGCAGTCCAAACTGGCAAACCTAATGCACAGGAAAACTATAAACAACCGAGAAATTGATGGCCGCTGTCAACTTTCATTCTCCAGCCATTCCGGTAACGGCATTATTCTAATGTCAGTCTGTTGTGAATGTCGCTTGTGTGCATTTGTAGTTAAATAAAAATAAGCAGATTATTACAAAAGCAAGCGAGTCAAGTGAGGTTTACGCTTTATTCCTGGTTTACGCTTTTAAAGCACTTCGAACTAAAAAGTGAAAGAAATCTTAAAATAAACAGTGTACAGTAATATTGGTGTTATTGTACGAAAAGTGTGATATGCTCGTGTTTTTAGTATAATGGTGGTTTCACTTTCTTGAAAGATGTATTTGAAAAAAAATTGTTTTTTAAGCTTTTTGAGCCTTTGTCAATTCAGTTTCAGTTTCACTGAAAAAGGTTACAAGGGTGCATGCATCTAGGCACACATACAGTTGCAGCTATCAAAAGTTTCTTTAAAATCAACCAAATGCACTGGGGCCAAATATTTCTTGTCTGGGTTCTGTAATGTTATAGCACGATTTCGACAATTTTTGGGCATAGGATTACCTTAAGGGCACTACTTGTGAAAAGTTGTACCCCGAAATATTAATTGATGCTTAATTTGTATACTGGAAGTGAAAGAGTTAGATAATATTTAAACGCTTTTATTAGTTACAGACGCGTTATAAAAACAAACACAAAAATGCAAAGAATCGAAGAATAGAAACGTATAACACATCACGATAAAACAATTGTCGAGTTGCCTAATGTTGGTTTTGCTTCTTGGCTAACAAGTACGCGCAATTAATTTTTAATTTTAGGCTTTTTATTTTTGTGTTTCCAAAGTTCGTTTTTTATTTTGTGTTTGCAAAGCAAATGTCGTCCAAGGTTACACAAACGTGAATAGCGGCCGCGTAATGGAAATCGAAATTAGCCGGTTGGCAGGTGTTACGATCAGCCGGTAGGGGCGTATGAGTTATACAAGCGGTCGTCGGCGTTTGTGCAGTGTTGCAAAATGTAGAAATTAAACAAAATTTAATTAAAATGTGCATCAATTTAAAATAGTAAAAAAAAATAAATATATAAATGGAAAAGAAATGTTGAAAATCGCTGAGAAAATATGGAAACATCTACATACATACACATAGCAAACGTAACATTTGAGAACTTCGAACCATTGTAAACAGTTGTTTGACAACAGTTTCTCATTTGTAAATCCAGTGACGTCATCGTTGTAAATATATATGTTAAGTAGGCAAAAATGCACAGTCAGCATTATTTACTAACGAAAAGTGATAGCGACAAGTTGTGCATTATATATAGTACATATATACCATAATTTGTTTAATATTTTTAGTGCGCGTTATTCAATTCGAGCTTCAAAAGTGAAATATTAATGCTTTAAAAAATGTCTGGTATGTTCATATATTCCAGGGTTTTCGATTTATATGTGTAATATGTATACGAGTATGTGTGTGTTTTGTACAATTTGTAAACATTAGCCGATAATGAGCGTTTCTTTCACGTTTTTCCATGTGCCACTGTCAATACTTTCAAATTGATTATTGTTGATGTTCAATGGTGTTTACAAGTACCTACATACATATGATTTGCAAAGCATTACTATTTTAGTGTTTTTATATAAGTATATTTATATTCATGTGTATGGTATGCTGCGATTCGTTTGTGATTTTAATATGAAATTTCTTGTATATCCATTATTTTTTTGTTTAGCCGTCAGATACTTAGGATATGTGCTTGTTCGCGTTCTTTTACAGCTCTACATACATATGCATGTATATTGTTATTCATACTACGACTAGGTATCCGCTAAAACAACAATATACTTATTTAAATTTTTTTCCCTTCAGGCACTTATCAGTCTACAACCGAAAACAACATGTCGGAATACACGAGCGCTGTAGAGGTCTGCAATATCGAAGATCTGAAGGATAATGAAATGAAAGCGTTCAACTTCGATGCAGACACTAAAGTGTTGGTGGTAAAGCAGGACGGTGAGATAACAGCGGTTGGTAATAAGTGTCCGCATTATGGCGCACCACTGCATACCGGCGCTTTGGGGCATGGACGCGTACGTTGCCCTTGGCATGGTGCCACTTTCAATACGCGTACCGGCGATATTGAAGATTTTCCGGGCTTGGACGCGTTGCCCTGCTTTATGGTGCGCGTGGAAAACGATGGTAAAGTAAAACTGCGTGCTAAGCGTACCGACTTGGAGAAGAACAAGCGCCTCAAGGATATGGTGAAGCGTGATAAGTCTAACCAGCAATGCGTCGTCGTTATTGGTGGTGGTCCAGCAGCTGCCACGTGCGTGGAGGCCTTGCGCCAAGAGGGCTTTAGCGGACGCATCGTTATGTTGTGTCGTGAACCGTATTTGCCTTATGATCGCATAAAGCTCTCCAAAAGCCTAGGCATACCCATTAATACGTTGGAATATCGCACTGCGGACTTCTATGCACAATACGGCATTGAGACGCTAATTGGTGTAGAGGCGACTAAGGTTGATACCGTGGCGAAAACTGTGCAATGCTCCAATAACGACTCGATCAAATATGATCAACTCTTTATCGCTACCGGTTTGACTCCCAGAAAACCGCATGTACCCGGAGTCGATTTGAAAAACGTCTTCACATTGCGTGATTATCAAGACTCAAAGGCAATAATGGCAGCAATAACACCGGAAACAAATCTGGTCTGCGTGGGTGGAAGCTTCATTGCGATGGAAGTGGCTGCGTCGCTAGTCAACAAAGCAAAATCGGTGAGTAATTAGGACTAGAGCAGTCAAAAGTTCTTTATCAATATGTGTGAGGAATTTAATTATGCGTATATTATTAAGGATTATAGAATTAATTACCGCTCTACTCTCTACAGGTCACTGTGATATTTACTAGTGATTATCCATTTGCCTTATTCGGCGATGCCGTCGGAAAACTTTTCTACGATCTGTATCGTGAGAAAGGCATCATTATGAAAAATCAAAGTCAACTCTCCGAGTTGTACGGTAATGCCGAAGGTTTTGTCAACCAAGTAGAACTAAATAACGGTAACAAATTCGATTGCGATGTCGTCGTTCTGGGTACTGGTTCGATATATAATACTGGTTTCTTGGAAAACTCCGGTATTCACGTTAATCGCAATGGCTCCATTAACACCGATATGCATCTAATGACAAACGTGATTGATGTCTATGCCGGCGGTGACATTGCCAATGCACCAGTTTTTGCGAATGCGAATCAACGCGAAAGCGTGAGTCACATACAATTGGCACAATATCATGGACGTGTGGCGGGACTCAATATGGCCGGCAATATTCAGGATCTGCGCGCAGTGCCATTCTTCTTTTCACTTATTTTCGGTAAGGGAATGCGTTATGCTGGACATGGTCAATTTTCTGACGTGCTGATTAAGGGTGATTTGGAGAACTTCAAGTTCGTTGCTTACTATCTTGATAACTATGGCAATGTGGTGTCAGTTCTGACAATTGGTCACGATCCGGTAGCAGCACAATTTGCCGAGCTGCTTAGCCAAGGAAAGCGTTTGCATCGCTCACATATCGAGAACGGTGAGAATCACTTGAACTGGACGCATTGGTTGGATGAGAAAAAATCGCGGACACCCTGTGAATGCTGAAGGACGTTTGCTGCGTGGGTTTTATTAGAAATAAAAACATACGATTATAATAATACACGTTATTATAAAAATGAAGTATTACAAACAAAAAATAAATTAAATTAAATATTCATTAATTAAATGTACACACGAAAAACGCTCCCAGCTTGATACATATATATACATATTTATATACTATTTTGCGTGTAATACTCAAGATATTGGAAATAATAAACTTGAAATAAATAATAATAGTGAAAATATCCTTGTATTTGCGTGGAACCCCTTGAGCTATGTACATATGTATGTATAAAATACTGTGGAGTTAAATAAGACGACCTATCGGTTAATCTCTCAAACATTAGATCAGAGGTGGTAGAGAAGAAGAGTGAAATAATTTGGGGAATCTTTAATGCTGCTACAGGCACAAAAGCCACAGATGACCACTCGATTATGGTATAGAAAGTTCTGCGAATAAACGTATCAGGAGATGTAGGTATGAAAATGTGACAGTATCCACACCTTGGGCATTTTAGACAACCCATAAGATAATCAGATAGCATGCCAACTGCTTCTCAAACTAATTTAGGTTTCTTCATGAAAAGGGTTCGAAATTTGACGATCGGGATATGTATGTACGTATATAGAAAAGAACATATTTCTTAATTTTTCATTATTTCAGTTCACCCTGTATTACCTATCGTTAATAATATTGCACAGTCGCAAACATATTTGTTTATACGAAAATTTATTTAAAAATTTTAGCGGTTCCTATTTCACAAAAAATATTAAGATAAAATTTAATAATGTAGAATAAAAATATCCATAAAGGTTATAAAATTCTAATACAATATCAGGTTTAAATTTTTCCCACATAAAAAACACCAAACACTGACAACACTTGCTGTCAAAAATTATCTAAATTCACAACTAATCAAACGCAACGAAGTAAGATTTCTCTTCTGCTGTTGATCAAACGCCCAATAATTTTTTGTTTTCCTATTATACGCGTGTGATTTCTTTCTAAAGTTTGCAAAACATTCCAAAGCACAAATCAACAGGGATAACATCGTTATTTGGCCGTGAGTGCAACCTTAAAGCAGCAGACAGCAGCGATGAACTTTCTCGGATTTGGCCAGTCGGCCGAGATCGATATCGTTTTTGACGGTGCGGAAAACAGGAAAACTGCCGAGCTCAAGTTAGAAGATGGAAGAATTGAAAAAATGTTGCTGTACTACGATGGCGAAACGGTGTCGGGCAAGGCATGTGCACTAAACTATAAAGAAAATATTTACAAAAGAATTGTGAGAAGTTATGATGTTAGATAGAAGGGGGCGTGTACGCAATAAGTGATTTGCGGGGCACTTGTGACGATGCAGCACTGACAGTAGCCAACAGCTGAGTTGGCTTCGGCTGTCCGTTTCGTTGCTTTGCTGGGCCACTTGTTTGTTATGACTTCTATTAGAATCCAATTGGAATGGAACAATTGTTTTAACTGGCATAATTTTATCGTGTTAGCCGATGTAACATGTAAATTTTGTTCGTTTAAGATCGTCGTAGTGTTCTTTCATTCTTGTAATAATAGGGGATCATCGTTTGATACAGTTTTTAATTAGATAATTGCAGATATGCTTACTTTTAAGTATGTTATCACTAATAGATAATCTCTCTTGAATGCAGGTGAATGTGACACTGAAGAAACCTGGCAGTAAATTGGAACACCAAGGAATTAAAATTGAATTTATTGGTCAGATCGAGTTGTTTTACGATCGTGGGAATCACAACGAATTCAAATGTATCACCAAAGCGTTAGCACGCCCTGGTGATCTTATACAAAACCACAGTTATCCATTTGATTTTCAAAATGTTGAAAAACAATTTGAAGTTTATGCTGGTTCAAATGTACGTTTGCGTTATTTCTTACGTGCAACTATTGTGCGTCGCATCAGTGATATTACACGTGAAGTCGACATTGCTGTACATACGCTTTGCAGTTATCCCGAATTGAACAGTCCTATTAAAATGGAAGTAGGCATCGAAGATTGCCTACATATTGAGTTTGAATACAATAAGAGTAAATACCATCTGAAAGATACAATAATTGGTAAGATATATTTCTTATTAGTGCGCATAAAAATTAAACACATGGAAATTGCAATTATTAAACGCGAATCAACTGGCACGGGTCCGAATATGTTCACTGAGAATGAGACAATCGCCAAGTACGAAATCATGGATGGTGCACCAGTAAAGGGTGAGAGCATACCAATACGTGTATTTCTTGGTGGTTACAATTTAACGCCCACTATGCGTGATATAAACAAAAAATTCTCGGTAAAGTACTTCCTAAATCTGGTGTTGATGGACACGGAGGATCGTCGATACTTCAAACAACAGGAGATAACACTTTGGCGTAAAGCGGATATACCACGCTACCACAACCAAGGACAGCAACAGCATACTAGTATGGTGCATGCACATCATCCGCAACATGCTTCGGCACATTTAGCTAGTGGTCCTGCTGCACCCACAATGACAAGTGTAGGCAGTAGTACCGTTGGCACTGGCATAGACAGTGATTCAAGCGCTACAGGTGCAGCGCCCGAGTCCAAAATGGGTTTGTTCACACGCGAGAGTCCCAATCAAGAATTCAGCCAACAAGTAGACTCTTTGCCCACATCACCAACAACACCACCGCCAGTAGAGCGCGGCATTGGTGATGGTGCTGCCGCTACTAACGCTTCACCGGTTATGCTTTCCGCTACACCACCACCATTACCACCAGTGTCTGTAACAGCAGCAACAACAACTACAGCGTCACAGCCTGAGGCGGATGATTTTCTTGCAGCCGAAACCCAACCGATACAAACCCTGGCAATGGATGCGGCACCGGACGAAGACGGTATGACTAATGTGTCGCTGGCACCCACCGATATAGATATCGATGTTGCGCCTACGAAATCGGAATCCAGTGGCGTGGGAACGAAGAAGCGAGAAACTGCCACACCGCTAATTGCGGATTGAGAAATATCTGCGCAAGAGGAACAGACAAACAATTAGTGTTGCAAGTGCTTAAAGCCTTCACTTTAAAAGCGAATTGCTAAACAGCAGTGCTATTTTTTGTTGGTTGGCTGTAATCCTAACAATTCTAACAATATTTATAACAAGCTATTTCCTGGGCCTACGATTTAGTTACCATTTTGGCAAGGCACGCATAAAAGCACACAAACTCACAAGCGAAAAAAATATATGTTTTTTGTTATTGTCCTCGTATCACCAATTATAATATACTGCTTACATTAAAATATGCCCTTATACTTATATACACCCTATATTTTCCAATATTATTAATATTAAATCATCATTGTTTTCCCGAATTTCGTTAATATTACTACAGTAAAAACTCTATTTTAAAGCTAAATGAAAAATGTTACGCGTTGCGCAATGTAGTTTATAGTTAAAAACGAAGTATATCTTTGAAGAGAAGCAAAAGAATAAAGAGATATTTGTATCTTATAGAGTATAAGTAAATCGTATATAAAATATATTATGTATTAAACAATTTATTAATAAACAAGGAAAAACAAATTCACGGTGTGCCGAATTAATATAAGAAATAACTTGCCGAAGTCAAGCGGTATTCCATAACGTGGACCATTTATCAGATATTTTTATATTGTTTAATTTAATATAGTAATTTGTAATTCATAATTTTAATCCCAGGCTTCTTTTACTTTCAAATGTGCAAGTCTCTCCTCAATGGTTATGTGTGGTTTCATTTTGGTTAGTGTGCGTCGGTCGTTCCACATTGCCAACTTAGCTTCGGTCTTTCCCAATTCTTTGGCATGACCCGATGATTCCTCCTACGTAAAAACAAAATTATTTTCAAACAAAAAAAATTAATTATACTTACCACCGTTAAGTAAGGGTGTCGCAACCATAACATATTTTGCTCCTGCCTTTCGTAATCGCGACGTAGTGTTTCAATTGCGCGTTTGCTCACCGGTTTTATAAGTCGGCGCTTACCTCGAAAAATGTGTCCAGGCACAGTTTTTTTGAAGAAGTTAATTAAAGTTAATTGCATTTTTATAAGTTTTTCAGATGCTATCACTAGCACGAGCCGAAAATTAAAACAGCTGATTCTACGAACCAATAAACATACTGCACGCTTTTCACTTCACAGAAGTGTGTTCAATTGAGTAAGTTATTGTATTGTGAATGATAAAACGAAAGCTAAAGTTTTAAAAATTTTGTTTTTATTTTATACAAATTTTCTATACTATATTGGCAGATAATTATTTAGAAACTCGAAAAAAATATCACACGGTAAGTCAATGTGCCAAAGCTGTATTCTCTTCACCTTTGTTATAGAAACGGTCCATGTAATGCACAATTTCAAATCCTACTTCTACCATAATCAATATAATAATCATCCATTCCAACCGAGTGTGATGTGCCTCATCCAAATTGTGCGAGATCAGTTCTGCCAATTCCACACAATGATTAATCTTCTCATTCATCACCTTTGTTCGTCGTGAAATACTGAAGTAAGAGCAAACTTGCAAATATAAGGCCTCCAACTCTTCGCGATCCCAGTAGAAGTCTGGGGTATCTAGCAAATCGGATGCCAAATTTATCTCGTGCCTCAATGCGAATAGCTCACCTGTTTTTCGCAATACCTCGGCTCGTGACATTCGTATGCGTCGCCCCCGTTTTAGATCATCGGTGAGATATTCAATGGAATCTATGTAACGGTCGAGCATGGCCTCCCACATACCTAGCTTTATTGAAGTAGCCATTGCATTGGAGAATGTATACTTTTGCAGAAAATTATCACCGTCGGAGGTAAGAAAGAATTTTCCATTATTGAAAAAAGCGCGTGCCACCTCTGTATCTGATGTGGACACCAAATCACCTTCAACATCAATGGCAGATGATGGAATGTACATGTAAGGCATTACTTCGCTTTCGCCACGCACTAACGGACTTAAGTATGGATCCTTTTCGTATGGACGCAAAAATGATAATAGATTATTTGTTTCAAGTTCATTGAAATTCCACAATACTACCGAACCTTCACGAAAGAAAATAATATCACGCGTTTCCTTTCCCACAGGATATTTCGCTGTAGCATAAAGCACATTTTGTTCCACACCCAGATTATCTGTCGAAAAATATTTTTTAACGGTGTACAAATTTTGTTCGTTTAAGCCCTTCATTAGTGCTTCCATATCATATTCTTCGGCAGTCGTAAAAGCCGATACATTGAAAAATCCTTCCGCAGACAGATTTTCGAAACCGTGGTCATCCCATTTTTTGCGTAAGGTACGTTTTTTTAAAACTTGTGCAACCGATGCGCCAACACTGACTTGTTGTGCGACTTTGCGGCAATGTGCCAATGGTGGTGAAAACTTTAGATCGATTTGTTTCAGCTTTGGATCAAATTGCGTCAGAGATTTCTGAGCGGCACGGTATGTGTTACCACTGCTTATTTGACGATATAAGACGCTTGTTGTCCTCTGTGTTAATGCTGCGCCACCAGCACATCTAGCAAACACGAGACGTGGAAAGTTCATGTTTTCAACAAATTTAAATTTTATTATATTTTATTAATATTTAATTCTCCTAATCTAGCTCTCATATATCTAGCCGCCTTTCCTCGAACAGATGACAAGATTAGTGTTCAATATCAGTTGCGTAAAGAAATTTCGCTAAGCACGTTCAGTTACAGCTTCTGTAAATAAAAGTACCTGCTCAGTGTTCATTGTGAACATTAAAATAAAAGTGTGTAATCTGGCAATAATATATTTATATTTTCTATTGTTCTCTGGAGGAAGGCCCGGTGAAGTGTAAACAATTATTGTTTATATATTTTATGAAAGCAAAAATACGCATAAACATAAATTAATAGTGCTATAAATGTGCCCAACTTTTTACTTGTTTTCTTAAAACGTTGGAAAAATGAAAGTTGCTGTAGAGGGCTGTGCTCATGGCGAGCTGGAAAAGATCTATGAAACCATTCAAAGCATTGAAAATGAAGAGGGCTTTAAAGTTGACTTGTTACTTTGCTGTGGTGATTTTCAGGCTACCCGTAATCTCGAAGATTTGCAGACAATGGCTGTGCCGCAAAAGTACTTGGATATGTGTACCTTTTACAAGTTAGTCGTAACCGTGAAAAATTTGTCACATATCACTTAACTATTCGTATTTTTAGATACTACAGCGGTGAACTAGTGGCGCCTACACTAACAATTTTTATAGGGGGTAATCATGAAGCTTCCAATTATCTACAAGAACTTCCGTACGGTGGTTGGGTAGCGCCTAATATATACTACCTAGGCTATGCGGGAGTTGTGAAAGTTAATGGCGTACGCATAGCAGGCTTGTCAGGTATCTACAAAGGTCATGACTATTTACGTGGACGCTTTGAATATGCGCCTTACACAGACGCCACACGCACCAGTGTTTACCATGTGCGACAGCTGGAAGTGTTTCGTTTAAAACAATTATCTGGTGAAACAGATATATTTATGTCACACGATTGGCCGCGTGGTATATACAATTATGGCAATAAATCTCAATTGGCACGTTTCAAACCACATTTTCGCGATGAAATGGATAGAGGTCAACTGGGAAGTAGACCTTGTGAGGATCTACTAAAAATTTTAAAACCCAAGTACTGGTTCGCCGCACATTTACATTGTAAATTCGCCGCTGTGGTACCACATGATGAAGTGGATGATAACAGTTTAGAAACTGATGCAAGAAATTGCGAAGGAGATTTGAGTCAAAAAGGAGTTGGCGAGAACAAGGACGAAAATATAACTAAATTTTTAGCTTTAGACAAATGTTTGCCCAAACGACGATTCCTGCAATTACTCGACATAGAAACGTCACAATTTTCTGAAGGCGAAATTCGTATGGAATATGATCTTGAGTGGTTAACAATACTTTACTTGACGAATCATTTGACAAATGTTAAAGCATCAAAATACTATCTACCGGGTCCACAAAATGCAGCCAGCACTGAGCGTTATAATTTTACACCCACCGTTGATGAAATGGAACACGTACGCAATAAATTTGCCGCTGACCTGGAGGTGCCAAAAAATTTCACCCGCACTGTTGAAGCATACAACCCTAGTGAAGATAATAATGCACACGTACTGCAACCGAAAGCCCAAATTAACCCACAGTCTCAGCAGTTTTGCGATGCTTTAGGTATTGACGATCCTGTGAGCCTAGCGTTAATAATTGGCGGACACGAACTGAACTACTCGGCTACACTAAATGAAAGCACAGACACAGAGTTCAATGATTCCGCTACATCCTTGCAAACGGAACACTCTAGCTTGAATATGTCAGGTAGCACAGGCGATGCGTTGTCGCCACGGCAGATAAGTCCTTTTAAACGGAAGAGTAGCATGGGTCTAAATTTGCCAAAACCCATAGCTGAAGTGGAAGGCGTGGAAAGTGAGTTAGAAGTGAAAAATTCCGATGAAATTCATATTGATAATAGCTCTGGGGATGAAACAGAAAAGGTGCTTCCATTGGGAGTGGAAACATCAAACGAAGTTGATGAGCAGACGAATATTTTGAGTGCGAAACCACCGATAAAAAAATTTAAAAGACGTAATCAAAGCGTGTACATGAACGAAGATAAAGAGGTCGAGGAGTAAGTCTATTATTTATATATTCTCATTATTTGCTATTTTTTAATTATGTAAAAAAACTTAAAATTGATATTTTAATAAAGAAACTACATAAATTTCGACAGAAATATTATTTATTATATAATGCACTTTATCTATGTTATATACATACATTTTTTTACAGCAAAATAATAAACATTTATTTTTTAAAGTTAAACAACTTTGGTAACACATCACCACATTTAGCAGACAGCTTTAAGTCCGCCAAGTGATCAGCGCGCGTCTCGCCAATATTTACAATTGCAACTGGCAGATTAAGGTCCTTTGTTTGCAGTACCATACGATATCCTGAAAACACAAGCAAACTGGAACCGAGTACTAACAGCCCATCGCTATTGTAAATCATTTTCGCGATCTGCTCCACACGCAACTTTGGCACATTATCTCCAAAGAACACAATCTCGGGTTTCAGATGTCCGCTGCACTCCGGGCATTGTGGTATGCGAAAGTTGGTAACGTACTCGGCTGGTATTTCCACATCGCCATCTGGGCGTATCATATCTGGTGCATCACGAAATTCCGGATTTAAACTGTTTAATATATCCTGAAACTCATGCCGATCGATGCGATATTCGCATGATAAACATTTCACCACATAACCACTACCATGTAATTCGATTACATTCTTGCTGCCAGCCTTCGTGTGCAATCGGTCGACATTCTGCGTTACAACCGATTGTATGCGCCCTTCGCGTTCGAAGCGTGCCACTGCATGATGTGTATGATTGGGCTCTGTAGACGAAAAGCTTGGCCAACCAACAAAATTCCGTGCCCAATAACGTTGACGTACGTTAGCAAAGCGTACAAATTCCATGTGTTGTATGGGTTTATGATTAGTGCGTGCATAAAGTCCTACGCCCTCAGAGCGGTAGTCAGGTATGCCTGTCGGTGTATACACTTATAAGTTGGGTTTTTAGATCAATCAAGCTTTCTGTGCATAATTTTAATGCATACCAGACTCTGTTGATATTCCAGCGCCAGTTAACACAACTATATTGGACTTAGACATCAAAAAATCCTGTAGGCGTTTGATATCCTCCTCCAACACCGGATTATGTTTAGGCACATACTGTTGTTTCACGGACCATTTATTGCTGGATAAATGAAAGCGTAATATTTGACTAAAACGCATGTTATTCTAATTTTTTTTAGATAAAAAGGTTCAATGTACTAGTAGAAAACAAATCACATAACAATAAAAATAAAACGACGTACACATATACTATAAACAAAACGAAAACAGCTGTTTTCACAGTCACAATGATAAAAATAATATTTTGTGTATTTTAGTTACAGAATTGATAAATATTTTTTCCACAATTTGAATAATTTAGTTTACAACAAATAACTATTTTCAACAACATAATGGAAACTTTTACAAAATGGTTTAATAATTTTAACAATATATTAGAAAATAATACGCATTACTTCCTTAATTTATATGTGTTTATGACCACTTGATTTTACATATCTTTACTTAATAAGGAAATAAAGTTAAGTAAGATAATTTTGCTGTAGTTTGTGAATAAATATATCGCAATCCGGAAATAATTAATTGATAAAGCAAGACTAAAATTTTTATAAAAATTTAAATAAATTTTGTACGTGATTTTTTGCAATTGCATTTTGAAGTTTCTGGTAACCTCGTCATCATGTCACTTCATTTTCGTTTTCACGAAACTTTCGAAGTATTCACGAGCGTTCAGTGTACGATGCAAAAGAGGCAAAAGTCAGTTTGTCAGTTTGAATCAGTTGAAATGCAACCGTTTGGGAGTTTTGCCGGTAATTTTTAAGTATTTTAATCGTTTTAGATATGTAAATGTGTGAACGTTTAGCTGTAATTAATTATCGCTGCTGTTCCCTCTTGGATTAAGTGCATTTAGTGTAAATTTGCTTGTTGTGCTTCCAGTGCGCTACACTTGACGTGCAATAAAAACAGTTTGTGTTCATAATTTGCACTCCATTAATATTTTGCGCACGCACACCTAAATTGTGATATTAAACAACAGAATAAGAAAAAGCCATTGTGAAAGTTGTAAGAAGTATTAAAGGAAAAATATTGGTATATATATGTAAGCGAGGCAGCGAAACTTCGTTAGCAGCTGCAACAAAACAAGAACGACGCGAATCAACAGCTCTGCTTCCACGTACACTGTGAATTGACGCAACGTGCTGTTCTTGCTCCTTTTATTTTGTCTGCTTCGCAAGAAAATTCGCTGTCATCGACGCTGACGTCGCCGCTAACCGAATTTTGCTGCAGAAACCGCAACGCTACGTATGTGAAATTTGATTATTGTTTTTTTCGTATTGTGTTGGGTGCGTTGACTATACGTTGTATTAATTTAAAGCGTTTATTACACGTTTTGTTTCTTTTCTTAACCGAAACAATATACCATAACTAAAAGTGAAAAAAAAGTATAACGAATTATTAAATCCATAATTGAACAAAGTCGTTGCTTAAGTAAAAGGCGAACACAGGACAACAGCAAAAAGACAAAATGTCAGACACAAAATCGGTAAGTTCAGTAATTAAACCTTAGAAATTCCACAAATTTTTCGAAATCTCCAGTCTATACGTGCTTATAACACCATTTCTTGTTCAATTTGTTTCTATATTGAGTTTTATTTATAAATTCGCTGTACGAGAGCTGCACATAAATGAAACAGTCATTCAAGGGCGCGGTTGTCGTTGCAGCAGGTCAATCCGAGAGCAGTTTGCTTCATTAGCTGATAGCATGTGTGCCTGTGTGCTTGTTTCCTTACTGCCTGCGTCTTCCCATGCCTTTTTCTGGTTTTGCGGGTTTGTTTTTCCTTTTTCACTGAGCAATGTTACAAATATTATATATCAATAAATGAGTGGAAATGCTCAAGTAAGAGAAATATAAAAAATATACACTGTGCTTTGAAATTTCTTACAAATAAAGCGATCCTCCCACAAATATTGAATTTGTGCTGCTCAAACCCTTGCTTAGAATTCACATACTTTATTAACATATGCAGCTGCAGTATATTGATATGTATTCCAGAGAATGATTGTACATTTAACAATGTTATCAAAATCAGAAAAATCAAATATTTGCACTGAATGGGGCAAATTATATCTCAGAAATTAGTCATGATAATAAGAATTCACAAAGCCCCCTAACTATAAACTGCAACCCTTTGATAACTTCAGCACAAAGTCAATTGAACCCAAAAAACAAAAAGCTAATTAAAATTAAATAGTTCAGATAATATTTACATTACAAAGAATATTTTTGATGTTTTTTTTTTGTAATACACTTAATATATTAAAAAAAAATCTGTAATTGTTTATTAGATGACTTTTATCAATTGAACTACCTAGATATGGATTGTATGTATGCAAACATCAATGTTTCTACCGCGTCAAGATAAAGTGTGAAACTCATTGCTAATAGCTCCAAAGTAGATAATGTATAGTAAGTGTATATTATGGTCTCCACAAAACACACAATATATTATACTTTTCTGTTGATTAACACATTAATGCTTAAAAGCCATACAACAAAATCGTATGTTTACATTAACTAAACAAAGAGGTGAGGAAGACACATGAGAAATGGTTGACTGATAAATGTATTAGTTTCAGTTTTCTGTACCATATTTGATTTTTGTTTATTTTCATCCGTATCTAGTACATAAGCCCTATTTTCAGTTACTTTATTAATTGGACCGTCAAACCATGGTTTTTGAACTAAATTTCATAACTGCACCTTATTTTAGAATGATCCATATTTTCAGCTCCTCCCAAAGGCTTTCAATTGGATTGACGTCGAAGGACTAACACACATCGTTGTACTGAAACCAAGCTTTTACCAACTCATAGTTTGTTTAGGATCGTTATACTGTAGAATTTTTCATATAAGTGGCATACTTTCCGTAGCGTATGGCAGCATCATCGTGTTCTCCAAAATGTCTTTGTATTGGAATCTATTCATGTTCTCTAATTTTACTTTCATTCGTTTTAGAAATTCTAAATTAATCTTAATTATGGACAATAACGGCACTATTGCCATAACCTTAATTTGCGTGCAATATGCCATATTATAACAGACTCGACTGCAAAAGTCAGTCAGCTCAAACAAACTCGAACATATCCGTTTGACAAGTGGTAGACAGTTCAAAAACCTTTATGACAACAACAACGAGGGGAAAATGTAAAGAACACATTAATAAAAATAAAAGAAAAAAAAATCGTCGCTCTTCCAAAACAAAAACACATATGTAAGTATACGTTCCGGGGACGAGTGTTGTGCACAAAAAGCGAGTAGTAGCAAACAGTATGTCGAATTAGAACGCTACTGCAACACCCACGAATGCTAAGCAGAGCCAGAGCGCAAAAAATCAAACAATAAGTACTCGTAAAGCGTACGAATGTACTCCTAAGTGTAAAAGTTGCTGTAAGTGCAGTACTGGCGGCACCGTCGCTGGCTGAATGTCTGTCGTTTTTAAATTGTGGCTTGCCAATATGAAACCATTTGAGCGAGTGAGAATTGTTGAATTATTAATTCAGTAAGCTGAATTGTAATGTTGAGTTAACCTAGAGGCGTACAGAAGTACGAGCAGACAGTAACGCCATTATGCATTCTTATCTGCCTTGAAGCGCATTTCAAGTGCCCTCCAACGAACACTGCCGCTGGAAATGCAATGTTTCCATTGTTTCGTTTTACTGTGACTATGATCCCTCAAAGCGTTTGTGTTTGGATATGTAAAGCGTGTAAATTATGTCGTCAATGCTGTTACGAGTGTTATTCATTTTTGAGTATACAATCAACCTAGCGGTTCGCGTTACAGATCGATTTGCTTGTATACTCCCTCCCCGCCAGCTTTCGGACGTGTCCTCTTCACCCAGCCAATTGTGTTTGAGTTTGACTTTTAATGGCTTTGCTTGAAATAATTTCTTTTTGTATAGAAAGCGCTTATGATAAGTGTGTTGTTGGCACGCAAAATATTTTGCTGTGATTGAAATGCAATGCACGCAGTATGACTACAATTTCTTATCGTTTGTGTTTGCGAAAGCGAAAATTCCATTGGTTCGGAGCGTTGTTTATATTGAAAATCTTATGAATTAAAAATTTCTGTCTGATGTGTGATTTCGTGCCTACAGTCGCTCATGAATTTAATATGCTTCAACAGCTAGCCTCAAATAAAAATATGAACATTTTTTAATAAAGGTCTGCGTAAATTTTCTTTTTTTTTTATTTCTACGGACCAAATGTGCGAAATTGAAAGAGAAATAATTTTTTATAAGTAGACTAGCTTATGGGATTGGATCAAGTGTGTAATTAAATATATATGTAAATGCATTTATACCTAGCATTAATTAAAGCTTAGAAAATTATAGTGCAATATCGGGCAAATATGTAGAAAATTACCAATACTTTATTTATATAATAATAAGTACTTGTATGGTTTTGACTGTTTTTTTATATCTTGAACAAATTATATTAAATAAGCTACGAAATTTGTAACACACAGGAGTAAAGGTTTGTATATATTTTTCAACATTTTCTCCCCAAGAAGCTGCGCATTTGTCGGAACTACATCAGACCACAACTTGTAACTTCCATATCAAATCACATCATATACAGAGTCGGCTCCCCTGTAGTTACCTTGTAATTTCCAAATCAAATCATATCGCGTTTTGAGAGTCTGCTAAACACTGGCCAGCCGTGGTGACTGTTTTTCTTATATAGCGATAGTTGCTAACCAGGCTTAGATAATAGAAAATAAAAGGAAATTTACAACACCTAGCTTTTTGAAATACAACTCTTTTCACGCTTAGTTTTTGATGCCAAATTTACTCTTTCATAATCGTTTTGATTTTAAAATCCTACTGTAATTCCTCTTAACTCTAAACTCAGTTAATTACAATTAACAAGTGCATCATATTTCAAAGCAATGCAATATCAAAGTCACAACAATAGCATAATTGCATTACAAATACTTAATTCGTTATTAATTCACCACAAATCTTCACACGACTAGCCGTCAGTGCGCTTTCGGTGACATTAAATGCATTGTTGTTTTATTATGTCATTTATTTTTGTTTTTTGTCGTTCGTATTACAGTTTGCAGCGTGGTTATATTTTAAGTTCCTCATATCCAGCAAGAATTTATTTCTGTTTAATAAAAAGGCTAAACGAAAATTTATAACAATAACAATAAACATTTTTTTGTCATATTTAAGTTAGTTTATGTAAACAATTGTTAACTTACGTATATGTAAAAGTTAAGCACTGACAGAGTGTTAAATGTAAGTTCAGAACGCAATCGCGCGTATAACAAAAACTGGGACCAACCCAACCCATCTTGTCGACTCATTAAATACAGTATAAACTGACTGACTGAATGACTGCAATTTTAATTTTCTGTTGCTTTATGCTATTTGTGTGCGGTGTAAGGTGTATAAGACACGCGGCTGTTGTGCCGTCACGTTTCTATAGTGGCTATGCCATCGCCTGTGCGCTCGAATGACTAACCAACCAGTCAGCCATATACCTGTCTCTTATACACATCTAGATGTGTATAAGAGACAGGTGTAAGGTGTATAAGACACGCGGCTGTTGTGCCGTCACGTTTCTATAGTGGCTATGCCATCGCCTGTGCGCTCGAATGACTAACCAACCAGTCAGCCATATACTTACCACAAAAGCTTAACCACCAACTACGGGACCAATCGGTCTTATGTGTGGCATCAATTACAATACTGTTACATTCAATTTAATTTCACACTGATATCGCGTTTTCTCAGCCGTAGACTTCTTTCTCCACCAAAACTATATTGCTTTTATTTTCGTTTTTAGTTTTCGAGTATTGAAACACCTGGCTATGTGGGCTTTGCCAATCTACCGAATCAGGTGCATCGTAAATCGGTGAAGAAAGGTTTTGAATTCACGCTGATGGTGGTCGGTGAGTCGGGCTTGGGAAAGTCTACATTGGTCAACAGCCTGTTCCTGACAGATTTGTATCCAGAGCGCGTGATACCAGATGCTATTGGTGAGTTGTCATGTATAGTTCTGCATTTGTATAAATATTAAATTTTTGCTATTTTTGTTTTTAGAAAAACAAAAACAAACCGTGAAACTAGAAGCTTCCACAGTGGAGATAGAGGAACGCGGTGTCAAATTGCGTCTAACAGTTGTGGACACGCCGGGCTTTGGAGATGCTATCGATAATTCGGATAGTTTTAGCGCCATACTGGAATATATAGATGAACAATATGAACGTTTCTTGCGCGATGAGAGCGGACTGAATCGGCGCAATATTGTGGACAATCGTATACACTGCTGTTTCTATTTTATATCGCCTTTCGGGCATGGGTAAGTCGACATAGTAGACCTTCAGCCACAAAGGAACAAAATCCTCAAATAGTTGGTTCTTGGGAACAGTTTTTGCACAATTATCAAAGCAAGCAATATCAAAAGTTACGTCAGGATTGGGAAGGACCTCTCCGAACCGTTCGATACCAAACGAGGTTTCAGAGAAGGTGACTCCCTTTCGTTCGACTTCTTCAATCTGCTCTTGGAGAAAATAATTCGAGCTGTAGAACTTAGTATTAACAGCAGCAGCAACAACTCTTGCCACCAGGTGCTACTTTGGACTGAGGAGGCAATTGAGAAGTAAAGTCCTCTCTTGGCAAACAAAACACAGACGTGGATGATGAAAACATCTGATGTGTCGGTCTTAGGAGTTTTCAAGAGAAAGTATATATCCTTTGAGCGCTTTGGGAGTAGGGACGAATTTTTGTAATAATAACTGAAAAACATATTTGTCTAACTATAAAACCTTATTAATCATACGCTCCGTTGCTCTATTCTACAGCCTCAAACCTTTAGATGTTGAATTTATGAAGAAATTACACTCTAAAGTGAATATAGTGCCTGTGATCGCGAAAGCTGACTGCCTCACAAAGAAGGAGATTCTACGCCTCAAATGCCGGATTATGCAAGAAATTGAGGATCATGGCATTAAAATATATCCACTGCCCGATTGTGATTCCGACGAGGATGAGGACTATAAAGAGCAAGTGAAACAGCTGAAAGAGGCCGTGCCATTCGCAGTATGCGGTGCGAATACGCTGCTGGAGGTGAAGGGCAAAAAAGTGCGTGGACGCTTGTATCCCTGGGGTGTCGTGGAGGTGGAAAATCCTGATCACTGTGATTTCATTAAATTACGCACAATGTTAATGTGAGCTAAGCTTTTGGCTTTTTTAATAAATGCCAATTTAGTTATATTTTTTCTTCATTTCATTTCAGCACACACATGCAGGACCTACAAGAGGTCACACAAGAGGTGCACTATGAAAATTACCGTTCCGAACGTTTGGCTAAAGGACGCAAGGAGAATGGCATGAAAGTCGAACGTGACTCTATGGTACCAACGCAGATTGTTGTGAACAGCGTCATTTCCGAAAAGGATCGAATATTGCAAGAGAAGGAAGCGGAATTGCGACGCATGCAAGAGATGTTGGCACAAATGCAGGCCAAAATACAAGCGCAACAGTAGGTGTAGCACACGGATCTTATTCATATATATATATAAATATGTAGAGCAAGTGTAAGCATAAAAATAAATTACAACAAACGCAACTAAAGCAGCAGAAACAATAATAAAGATTTAAGGCAAGCATGTACCAACGCTGCTGCTCAGTTATGATGGATATAAAGCAAAGCACGGCTTAGCATTGCATTCCTATTAGTCACAACTACCACAAGAGCGCGCAAATGAAAAATAAGAACTTGTATGTACGGTGCTTATTAAACATACATATAAACGCATAAAAAACTTGCAAAAAATGTTTTAAAGCACGTTTTGTTTTATTTCGACAACTTCTGTTGGAATTTTGCGATAGCTTTTACACATATACTTTCATATAGGCATTATTTTTGTAATTCGTAAATCTTTATATATTAAACAACAAAATCTATGGCGTATTATATTTTATATATATAATTAATAATAATTATGCTTATGTTTAATATTAGCTTATAAAAAAAAGCATACAAACATATTTTGTATTTTCTTATGTCGTTTTCATGCTGCAAAATAATTTATATACACAAACATATACTATAATTTTGTAAGCGTAAAACAAAATTTTATACACAAAGTTGCATATTCAAGCAACCAATACAAACATACATACATACATTTCATAAAAATACATGTTTAAGGCGTAACAATAATAACGAAAGAACTCAGTACAACTTCCAACACATATACTTTTATAATATTTTATTTAAACGTTTTTCAAACAGACACACACACCTTGAAACACATTCTAAATTTTGCTCATAACTAAATTAAAAGTAATTTATATATGTATGTAACTGTATATACGCATACCATACATAATCACTAAACAATTGCAGTACGTATACATACTTCACTGTAACATAAAAATTTGCAAACATATTTACGCACACATGTCTCCAAATGATTCCTCGCACACTATTATGTTGCTTTGCCACTAATGCCTATGTGCCACACCAGTTCCGCCCCGTTACTTTTAACTGTAGACACATGTCCTACAATATTTGCATTATAATGCATGCTTATACATACATAATTGTTTTACAGCCATCAAACTTTAAGAAACCACACTTGTACATGCTTATATATGTAAATGTTATGAAAAAGCTAATACTTTGAACCTAAATGCCGGCATATGCTAGTTAGTTACAAATCAGTTTTTTCAAATTCATAAAAAATTCGGCGAAAAGTTTATTTGTATAATGGACTTGCTTAAATTTGAACTGTAAGCCTAAATTAAAGTCAATGATTGACATTTATAAATGCACAATCTTATAACAATTCAAATTATGCATTAAATTTTATCTCTACAGAAAAAATTAACCTAAATATGTTTATTTGGCATTCCATTATGCAGTTCATGCGCCTTACCCCAACAGCATATTTAAAACTGACTCAAAGTAAAACTCGAACAAACTTGTTAGATTTTTCTCATTATAAATCAATTGAAGCTTTTATAAATATACGCTTGGTGCTCTGGCTTTTCTCCTCCGTAGATTTTCCTATACATATACACAGTGCTAATATGCAAATCTTGGGTAATATACCCAGTACCATACATATGAACGATTTAGAATCATAGTACATACAAATTAATTGAAAAAATTAAGATTATAAAATATTTTGTAAAAGTTTAGTGCTAATTACATATGTATAATTACAAATGCCGCATTGAAAATAAATATACATGTATATAAATACGTACATATTTATGTGTATTTCATAATTAAGAGTATACGCTATATATTGCTATATATTCGCGCCAGTAAAAAACAAAATTAAATACAGACGATTTGCTGTTGATTAACTCAGTTATGCAATAAATACTAAAAAACACCACTAGTTAAACAATTTCAATTAAAATAACAAAAATTATAAAAACAAGAATTGCTAGCTGCAATTGCATGCATAATCTGAGTTGTATCTTATGGTTGATGTACAGTGGCATATACATAGTCAGATAATGCAAAGAAACATGTAATTATAAAAATATAAGTTATATGATAATAAAAAATATAAATACATTTATACTCGCTTTTATACCTACATAAAAATAACATGCTGTATTTTTTTGGTTATTGCTAGAAATTTCATGTACATAATTTTTTTAAATAATTTTAAAATTTTTACATATATACATATGTACTTCATTCATACATTTGTAAAATTAAATAACTTAAAATTGGTGAAGCTACATATTTTGAATAACCATAAACAACACAAATGAAGCGGAAAACCGGTAGTTGTTGTAGCGACAGACGAAATCTCTGCAGTAAGTTGGAGGTATATAATTTAATAAAATTTCAACATTGTGTTGTTAAAAACGCACAACTGCTATGGAAGTATTCAAGGTGATAACCCGCATACACGATTAAAGCCGAGTTCTACGTACCGGAATTGACTCGGATTTCATCCGACCATGGGCTGTC
>NW_017537423.1:403243-416149 GCF_001853355.1 Bactrocera latifrons
GATGACATCGACGACAACACTGATAACCCTCACCATCCCAACGGGGACTGATAATCGTTACAACAACAACAACATTAAAGCCGAGTTGATAACAGCGCCCCAGTCGTACTAATACGGCTGTGTAAACTGACGTTGAGCAACACTAAAAGCTTCGTGAAGATCGGGAAGGACCTCTCCGAGCCGTTCGATACCAACCGAGGGTTAAAGCAAGCCGACTTAGATGAGCCTGGTGGTGAATGATGGCATGACGAAATAGCTCTTGGTTTTATATCGGGTATACCGAAATTAATTTGGGATTTTTAGTTGCAGTTCTGTAGTGTAGGGCGGAAATTACAATAGAATCGCGATTTCATATAATTTTGAATTTTTAATCTTTGGCATGAAATTCAATAGGTTTTTATTTAAAAAATCCGAGTTTTGATTTAAATATTGTAAATATTTACGTATGCTAGGCAAAGAAAAGTAAAGATTAATGAATTTTGCCTACGTTGCCAACTATATTGGCAGGTAAGGAGTAGTCAACTGCTGGTAAGAAAATACCGAAAATCGTAAAAAAAAAATTAATAAAATATTAGCTCAAGGTCCAATATTAAAAAAAAACAGAGAACGTTAGTTATTTATTTTTAAATATCTATAAAGTGTATAGAAATCTTTATAAATACACATTTTCTGTAATTGGCAACCACGAACATGTGCACAAAAGAGAACGTCAAATAGTTTTCACATTTATCATCCGCATTTCTTCAATTTTATTTGTAAATTTTTATTTTTTACGACAATTGCTTTTGCATATAAAAATTTTTTCCTTGCTCATCGGAATGTTGCTCTTCGACCATTTGTGAACGAATCAACGCATAAGACACGCCGTGGAGCAGCTCAACGCAAGCGCGAGTGTGCATCGTTGATATATTGTGTGTTTAAATAAAAACGAAGTGTCAGTGGATAAAGAAGCAACAGTGGAAACAGCGCGAAACGCAGCGTCGGCAAAAGTATTTGACTGAAATCGCATCAAATTTATAAATAAATTGCTATTTCGCAAATGTTAATTATTTACCGACGCAAAGAAAACTTGCTATATAATTTGTGAACAAACTTTGTAGTAAATTGTAGTGGTAAGAAATCGCTATTGAAATATAACTAGTGCAATGTGGCAGATATGTGTCGGGAGGCATGGCAAGAGGACAAAAACGTTGAATGTGCTATAACCTTTTTTGACATTGAACGGCAGAAACGGCAACAGCAAGAAAAAGAAAAGAAGTAGGAATAAGCTTTGTGCAGATCAGTGGCGGTGGCTATAATAGAACAAGCGTAGTAAATTGTAGGAAACAAAAAGTTGGTTAAATATCTCAGTAGACGACAGCCAGACGGACGAACAATAAAATTGAAAAACAAAACACGTATTGTACATGGAAATATAGGGAAGCGGCATCTTAGTTATTTCTAACCAAAAGTTCATTTTATCTATGAAAAAAAAGCCTTGTGTACACAACTAAGCAGACCTCTTTCTAAAAATAAAGACATGAGGGCACTAAATAATTAGACTTTAACTATGTGTTCAATTCCCACGACAGCCGGTTCTACGCACGGGAATTGACTCGGATTTTATCCGACCAAGGGATGTTTTTCCGGCGATCTAACCACGTTTGGATCGGTTATAAAAGACTTTAACTATCTCAATTATTTTGACATCAAGTTTTAATAATATACAATAGTTAGTAAGGAGAAAACAAGATATGAATGGAAAATTTTTATGTAGTGAGCGTTGCTAGCAGTTGCAAATGCCTTCCTCAGTTGAATGCAATACATATCTGTATACGTTTTTGTTCGCGTCTTGTCGTGCGTGCGATCTATATACTTACATACATATGTACCTGCGAAATTTGAATGAAAATTCACATACGCATACCAAAAGTTTTGTGTTGTTGTGTACTCGCGTAAAATTCTAACAAGTAGCCAAAAAGATATAAAAATATAAAGCAACGCATGACCGAACAACAAATTTAAAGTATAAGGCAAGGTATCACACTATGCAAACCTCGCGAAGTGCAGTGTAGTGAAAAAAACATTTTTCATTATTATCTATTATTTTGTTTGCTAAAATTATATTAAATATTGTAGCATAAGGAATCATTAATATTTAGAATACAAACGCTACGTCGAAAGCTGCTGATAAATAAGTAATAAATAACGCGTGAAAAACAGCAAAATCAAAAACGTCATTAATTAACAAATAATCATATCGGTGGCTAAAACGTTGTACCCCGCTATATAACCACCCAAATCAGCTCCTTTGCATATTACGTGGTCATCTATAAGTTACCTAAAAAGCGACTAATGGCGTTAAGTTACTAATTGAATCGTGCTCTGATTGTTAGTATCGAAGTGTAGTTTACACTCTTCTCCAACCCCAATTTGCTTTTGGATTAAATAGCTTAAATTGACTGTGCGCTGCGCATTGATTTTTCTTTGCATTTTTGAATTTGACCGTCAAAATTCCACCAGAACCAATGGCTAAGGACGAGGAAGAGGATGATGTTTTGCCCGATAAGGATGCGGCTAAGGGCTTTTATGCAAAATATGAACCTAAAGAGATATTGGGAAGGTAAGACAATATTTTGTTATTTAGTATGTATATGTAAATCGAAAGTCGCTAAATTATTTGATTAATGTTTTTTCGCACATAACTTGTAAGAGGACTGTCAATAGGACTAGTTAGCAAAATAAACATTTTAATACCATAAATATTTACAAAATACAATAAGTATGTGTAAATACCATATACTCAAACTTATATCTAAACTATTGAATGTAGATATGTATGTCTGTATGTTTATATGAACATACTCATGGAAGGATAAAGACCTACCACCACCTCTTTATGCATATATTGAAAGTTTGGATTAAGAAATATAATATATGCAACAAATAATTGCTTTGTTTCGTAACAAATCAGTACTAGACTGTTAAAAAAAAATCCCATATGTTCATATGTATGTACATGCACATTACATTGTGTCACTTGGGTTGCACGGGTTGCTGTCAGTTTGATTTGGTATAAAGTAGAAAAAATTAAAATTTGTTAATTAACGATATTACGTTATATACACATGTAAGAGAACGTATAAAATGCAATTGTCAACATTTAGCTTGTCATATAAGGAATTCTATGGGCGTTATTGCCCATACATTGCTATATATGCATACTTTCAGGTGTTCTTTAATCTACCACAATTATACAATAAATTAGCAATGTATAACTCTTTGCACAGTTACATAGATAAAAAAGCCTAACATATACTAATGGGTTTCCAAGTGCCAAATTTAAAGTAGTTGAGTTAAAATTTCTTAACCGTATCTAAAAGCATTTAAATTATGTCAATAGATACGTACATACATATATTCATTAATAAATGCACGAATCTACCTTGCTTTTTTATGTATTTCCCGGATAGCTTTGAAGTGCTTCTTCCTTATTTCCTTGTTCATTATTTTCATTTGAAATGCGTCTTCTTTATGTCTCCTTTATTTTTTGAATATAATCAGTTTTTATAGAACAACTCTTGAGTAGTCTGCTTATAAATATTAGAAGGTCGAAGCCATTTTGTGTCTTACATACTTATGTATGTGTGATTTATAGTATACATATTTGTACATACATATGTATGGTATACACATGCGAATAACCTCTTTCTACAAAATATACCATTTGTGGTAAAAATTTTTATTTCTAGTATTTTCAAAAACATGTGTTAATGAATTATGTATAAAAATAAAGTTCTTCCTTATTTCAATTTAAAATTTGTATCACATTTATAGTCGTATTATATCTTCAGAATAGTTAATTCTGGTAAAATAAACTGTTGTCTTGTTTTGGGCGCTTACGATTTTAAGCGTGAATTAAGAAAATTAGCTGCTTTCGAATAAAACACAAATGACATGGAAACAATAAGTAAATATTTAAATAATAGACTAAAAAATACATAACTGCTTTATAATCAGTTTAGAATGAAGTACATACATATGTACATAGGTATATTTCTAATAGAAATAAAGAAATAAAAATCTCATTAGCAGAAAACTTAATAAAATCACCTAAAAATAAATATTCCATAATTTTTGGTGGCAATTTTCATTTTACTTTAATTTATAAGTAATGAGCGGAATACTACCAACAATTCTACATTACAACAATTACCTCTACAATAAAAAAAAATCTATTAATGTTTAAAAATAAACGCACGCAGTAATTAGTGCTGTAGTAATATAAATCGCGTCAGAATTCGCCACATTGCACAAATAATCAATACATTTCAATAGAAAAGGGGGCTTACATGTAGGCACACGTAAGCAAACCAGTCACAGCCAACCAACCAGCTACACCGCCAAAGCAGAGCACCAGCACTGCTGCAATAAACAATGAACGGCATGAAATAACAGTATATACAGCGTTCAAAGTAGGGAGGTGTGTCTCATACCGCCAATATGACGGCAAAAAAAAAAAGAAATAATATTAAAATAAATAAATTCCTGTAAATTGCAAACCGAACTGTTGAGGGCAGTGTAAATATATGCACTGTCTCTTATACACATCTAGATGTGTATAAGAGACAGGTATATACAGCGTTCAAAGTAGGGAGGTGTGTCTCATACCGCCAATATGACGGCAAAAAAAAAAAGAAATAATATTAAAATAAATAAATTCCTGTAAATTGCAAACCGAACTGTTGAGGGCAGTGTAAATATATGCAAATGCATATATCGTATATGCAATTGTAGCGAAGAGGGGTGTGAGCTGTTGTAGCTTGCAATTATGTAGTTCACCTGCTCACGAACCGGTTGATCATTGCATGAGCACATTGGCATTTGCGAAAAAAATGCCACGTGATAGCGAAAAACAGGCGAGATCACACGCCAATTACACACACACGTGCATACATACATATATATATGTATATACCAGAAATACAGACTTTTGTATTAATCCAAAAATAGAAACACCTACATACATATATACATACATAAGTATATGTGTGTCTATATACATGTACTTGCGTTTTGTGTAAATACCTACATATGTTTGTGTTTGTCAGCAACGAGCCCCTTTTTCCCGCATACGTGCTTGCTTAGAGCAATGTATATCATTCAACAGCTGTTCAGACTGTTATGGTGGGGGGTTGACAGGGGCATAGTGATTTCGACTGTACATTTCGCTATATATAGCATACATTTTGTTTCAAGCAAACACCAAAGTCACATAGCTGCCAGAGCATAGCTACACATAGTAAAACATGCCCAAAGAATAAAAAAAATAATTAAAAAAAGAGATGAATATAAAAAAATAAAACAACAAACAAACGCTTCGAACTTGTTTCATAAGCCAAGCATTTATTGGCAAGCGCCTAAGCAGCGGGAGCGGACAGCAACAGCGACAGTTAACTGTGAGTACCGGCCCCTCTATTTAAATCGATGTGGTCGAGTGTTGGTTAAGACGAGCGTAGTGCCTTCACAGCTTTTTACGCACTTGTTTATGTGTGTGTGTATTGTGCTTCACACTGTCACGGTGCTTTGCAAACTGCAATGACAAGCGTAAAGAACGTACAGGCCCTTTAGCTTTTAGAAAGAAAATTTTAATAATACATTTTTGTCTTATAAAATGCCATAATATTTGAAAATAATTAAATTTTTTTCTAAGTTAATTTTATAAAAAAATTGCGGAAAAATACATTTTCGACCTTTGACTGCGAGTAAGTCCGGAAGTCTTTTATTTAAAGCTCACATTATCAGTAAGGATCGCCGAGACTGAGCTCGTTCTGAAACGATAGATACATTCACCATTTCAAATATATGCATATGTCTCGTTAGATGTTTTTTTCATTTTGCAATGTCATGTACCTCAATAAGGTTTTAGAAAATATTAAGAAAATAGGAATATTGATGGTATTTAGTGGTAGAATTCGAGATACCCAGCTGTAAGTCTGTAAATATACAATATACAATGTTTACAGACTTACAGCTGGGTACTTACAGTAATGACTGGACTACGTCAGTTATAACGAGGTCGGGCCACTATAGCATATAGCTGCCACACAAACTGTTAGATCAAAATCAAGACCCTATATGGAAAGAATTGTATTTGACGAGATGTCGGGTATATATTATTGTCCAAAGCAATGTCACTTTTTTCCAACTATTTATAACATAGACCCGACGTTTCATGTGAATATTTGCATTACCGATTTGACTCTATTAAAATTTAAAAATAATCACCCTAATGCATATTTGTCACAAATATATAAAAATAGACAGACAGCAACGAACAGCAGCGACAAATACTGATTGCACGTGCGATCAGCAATCGACGCTGTGACATTAAACGAAAAATTGTCTGCTATCGTCGCAGTTCAAAAACTCGCTTCGAGTGATCGCTCTACCACACAAGCGTAATTTATTAAGTTGAGGATACATACACATAATATTAATGTAAAATGTACGTAGAGCTATCAAGCGGTCAAACCTATCCCTACATTCTATTTATGTATATGTTTTTGAAAAATCTATATCATTTTATAAAACGTCAAATGTCATCCGCACGCTAGAAATTTTGCGTCGACGCTAATCTGTGCTCGCAAGCCTTTCTGCTATCAATTTGTTTATATGCATCTGTATATAAATATATAGACTCATGTGTATACATTTGTTTTGACCATTCATGAATTTATTTTGATATACTCGTACTATATTCTATGCCTCCATAACTATATACATACATATGTATATATGTATATATGTATGTTATATATTTATGATTTATTTCTCATTTGTGTTTTCATTATTTAATTTTTTTTTTATTATATTCTACTTAAGCATATTTAGATAAGACAGGTTTCTGTCTGGTTTTATCTAAATACTATCAGCTCTTATAGGTCGTGAGGCATTTTTCCTATGAAAAAAGTTGTATTTTTATGCCATTAATTTTTGATAAATTGATTGACTGCTAATTTAAATAGTGCATATATACATATATCATATTCATATGAAAAATCAATTTTTATTAGCGATTAGTTGCGTTAAATTTTTTTGTACCGCAGATAAATATATTTTATTTTTGCTATTCAGTTCTATTGCTCAATTTTAGAACGGCTGAATCATTATACTTTCGCATTTTAGCGTGCCTTTTATTTTACCAGTTTTTATTTTCGCTGTATTTACTTCTTTTTATCGTAGTTTTTGCTTTGAGCATGAAGTACATTCAAATAAAATTAACGTTTTCGTGTGATTTTGGCATTGAGAAAATAAGGTTTGCTTAATTTCGCGTTTTAGTTTTAGTTTTATTTTTTCATTTTCATTTTTATTTATTTTTTTTATATAATATGCCAAACTGGTCACATGCCATAGTGGAATTTTTGAGAGAGAAACGAAGAAGTATAGGTAATGATTCATGTTCGCGAATAAACTCTACATGAATAACCTTTTTGCTGACTTTTATTTAATTTCTTTAAACAATTTTTTATTTGCATGTTTTGCCAAAGCTTGCGTATACACCTTTCTATTTATTTTCATTATAAAGTTTTGTTTTTTAAATACTTTATAACGATTTTTAAAATAAATTTTTCATGTATATACTGTTTGCTAATATATATAAAACTACTTTTAATGTTTTTAAAATAACAAAAAAATAATTATCTTAAAATGTTTGATGTTTAAATAATATAAATATAAAAATAATTTTAGATTTCTATATTCACTATTCACTATTAATATGCATTTTAAAATTTTAAATATATTGAAAACATTTTTCATTAAGTTATATTATTTCAAAATCTCAAATTAGTGTATTTAGTAATCTTAAAAACATACAAAATTTTCACATAACTCTACTTCAGCGCCATCTATTGGCATTTTGAAACCTTAACGCCACAAATCTATAAAATCAATTGATTTCACCACACATTCCGTCAATTTATATTCACAGATATGCACGTGACTTGAAAACAAATTCATACATATATTGCATTAATAATATTCCAGTTTTAAAGAATTTTGAAACTTTTAAAACTAAATTAATGTTTTTATTAAATCCAATTTTTTTTATCATTAATCGACACCACTTTTGTATACTTAAATTGGTCAATAAATAATATTTTTTTTATTCTTTTTACTTCCGAAATTTAAAATTTTTTAATTTAATGTTTTTTTTCAAAATTTAATTTTTTCCAACTTTATGTATTATTTTTTTATAACTTTCCACTTCCAAAGGTACTATTATTCTTTTTATATGTACATATATTGAGTTTTTCCTTTAGCTATTGCAATAATTGACATTGTTCAATTGCAATGACTCGAGAGGCTCGTCCCTCGCCAATTCGATTGAATAATTGCCTTTGACGTCATTGGAGAAAAACGGGGGAAAAAACGCTTTTAAGTTTATTTAAATAAGGGAATGAAACAGACGTAAATGTTTATAGAAAAGCAAAAGTAATTAGTATGTATGAACATTAAGGCGGGTCAAATAAAGCGATCATATTCTGAAAATTTGGTTGATAGACACCTCTAAGAAAGGTTATGTAATTCTGAGCCCTAAAAAACATATATACATACCTACTCTATGTCCCCCTATCTCTCCCAATAAAGATCAATTGTTATATTCTCAGGCTTGCTCTGAGATTTTACTGCTTTTTGTGCTAATCTTTTGCTCGCCTCCATAACTAACTAACTCGGCACACAACAATTTTTGTGGCGATATTTTGTTACTGTAAGTCTCCTGGTCTTTTTCGTTGGGGCTGTTTTTTACGTGGCCCTGTGGAGGGGATGTTTCGTCTTCTCACTTTAGCTCGCGGTCAAAGACCGGAAGTGGTGAGCTGCTTGAGCCATATGTAAAGCTATTGTTTCTGGCCACTCTCAATTGAAAGGCGATCAGCGAACTTTCCTCATTTGCGTGAACTACTACACATGACTCCATTTTCTCAGAATGGACGAAAACACCCCAGCTGTGAAAGTATTTGAGGCAGTACTCGCCGGGGGAATCTGAGCAAAAGGAAGACCTCCACTCCGTTGGAGGGACCAGGTGGAGAAAGAACTGGCTTCGCTTGGAATCTCCAATTGGCGCCACCTTGCGAAAAGAAGAAGAAACTGGCGCGCTGTTGTTAACTCGGCTATAACGTCGTATGCGGTTTCAACGCCGGTAAAGAAGAGAAAAATTGCTGGTCGTTTTTTTCATCACCGCATCTTTTAATTGTTCCCTAATAAGCCAGTGTTCCGAACAAATTTGGTGTAATCTGAATAAATCGTGACTGATTATTCAATCCATAGTACAATTGAAGCATTGCTTGCCATCTAGCAAAATTATAACCTAAAAATGCATATAAGTGAAAAGATAATTTAATAGCGACGTCGAATTATTTTTTTCCTCTGCACTTTCTTATTCAATCCTTTGCAAATACCCAACCGTTAACGAACCTTTCACAAAGTTCGAAACACCTGTAGCTTTCGATGCACTGTTTTATGTTTCTTTCGCCGAAAATGTGGACATTTTAAGCGCTATTTCCGCTCTTTGGCGCAAAAGTCAAAAACCTTTGCACAAACGCAGTCAAACTAAAATTAATTATTAATAAATAATTGCAATAAATTCAGCGCAGTATGATTGAGGGGGAAAGGTTTCAACAAAAAATTACAACAACTACAAATAAAACACATATACACTTGTAAATGTAATGTACCACATTTGTTGGCCTTTAATTATCCGATACGAAAGAGAATAGCTCAATAACATAAACAAATAATACAATAACAACAACCACAACGTCTAAATAAAGAAAATACAAGACAATTAAAGTGCAATTCAACAAATCGAAATTTGCTGTTGACGCCGTGGGAAGCCGCTCGAATGTGTGCTCACGTTGCAATGGGATCGGCAACGTGCCGTCGGCCAGCGGTCGCCAAGGCAAGTCGAGCCACCGCTGTTGTAGGACAATGTGCCACTTGCTGCAGCTGTGTCATAAACAATGCTGCACAACGGCAGTGTGGTTGTTGTAAAGTGTCAAGGAACTTTGACAGTTGGTAAAATATCTTGCTTTCGTGTATGCATGGGGTATGACTGCGTTTTTGTTTTTAGTCAGCATTTTGACGCTTCTTGCCTGTGCAGTTGTTTATCACTACACTGTTTATGACTTTTTAAATTTTTTGTTATCCACTCTTGTTGTGCAGAATTGTGTAAAGGTAAATGAATTTTGTTTCGATTTCAATGTAATGATATTTAATACTACAGCAGTTATATAAATATGTACAAAATTATGCCGTTGCTTGGTTGATTGCGTTATTTTGATATATTTTTTTAATTTTTTNCCCTATCCTTGCTGTGGTGTGCTGATTTGGTGTGGTTGTTGTTTTTTTGTTTTTTGGTTAGTTCGCGCCCGCTCTTTCCAGTTACATATGTATGTTTTTTCTTTTATTTTATTTCGCGCCCGTAATCTTTTTTTATAGTTGTTACTGTTTTACACCGTAATTTATTTTTTATTTTATTTTATATTTGCTTATTATTTTTGCATTTGTTATAGTTAATGTAACTAAAAATATTATTACGCATCGCGAATGATTCGTAAACCCTTTGGCATTTCCGCAGCAGTGCTGAATTGACAATTTCGTTATGTTTTCTTTAATTTCAACTTTTCGAGTTCTTAGAGAATAATAATTTGAGCCAATTTTAAAATTTTTCTTTTTACATGCATTTTCTACCATTTATTATTTCTTTTATTAACTTTTATAGATATACATATATGTATGTATGTATATATATAATGAATGAACGTATGTATGTACTTACATACATATGTATATAATTTGCTTGTTTTTTAAATTTTTTCTCATTCTTTTTGTGTTGAAGTGATGATTAATTCTGTTTAAGTAAATATTAAAAGCAATTACTTACATACACATGTACAAATACATACATATACATAGGTGGCCAATATTGTTGACATTAATACAATTTACGAGATTCAGCAGTTTCTAAGTGCACTTGTTTCTTTGAAATGTTTTAATTTTCATATCGTATGTTTTATTTTGATTAATCATTATTGTGAAATCTTTGCTGATGGAAATCTCATATATAACGTTAATTTAAAAATTGTTGCCTATAATTAGGCGCTGAGACTAATTTTATTTGAGTGTGCTTTACTTTTCAATTGCCAGAGTTGTTTTCTTACTACTACTTACCGATCCAAAAAGGTCTAGAAATAAAATCCGAGTAAATTTCGGTAGGTAAACGGTTGTTGGAAATTGAGAGCAATTTGCTTGGAATGTTAAATTCGTTTTTAGGTGAGAGAAGTCTTTTTTACATTTATTGATTCATATGATGGCTCCAAGGAAAGAGTTCTGACGTTAAGCATCGGCGTTATCCAAAAGAGATGCCATTTTTTTTTTTGGTAAGGCATTGTGGCGCTTACTCTTACCCTCGAAGGTATTTAATATTGGATAGTCGAAACAGTATGTCCCAGTTTTTAATCATTGCCTTTAGCATTCATTCATTAGTTAGTTAATTATTATTAAATATTTGTTTTTTTTTTTTTGTACGTGTCGTTATTTGCTGGGATAATTCATTCCACAAGATATATGTATGTATATGTTTGTATATGCCTTCTTGAAATTAGTACTAACTTCGAGCAAATATAAAATACTTGAGCGACCGTGATGCGCACTAATTTTAAATTAGAAACGCAAGTTATGTGTCCACATGCATACATATGTAGTTACGAGTGCATATATGTACATATGGATGTATATACATAGGTACTTACGTACTAGCTGACAAAAGTTGAACCCAAAGTAGAGAGATGAGAAAAAATAAAAATAGCCTCATACATAGATGTGAACAATGTATACAATGTATATGTGTGTGTGTCTAATGCACATAGAAAAAAAAGTGATGAACTATTGCGTAAGTTAATTGTGATGGCGAAAAAAGGAAGAGCATAATAATAATCAAAATAAATTAATCAAATCATAGCAGACACACGTATAATTTGTACAAGAATGATATAAATATATATAAATATTTTATAAATACATATGAATGAATAACGGTGGCGAGTGCTTAAGAAATTCGGCTGTCAAAACCGGTGTTGGCTGCCGGTCTCTGCCACAGATGACACATTTATAAATAGATACTTGCTTGTATATTCATATGTATATGTATAGTATGTACATATATGTATTTATTATATGCATGCGTATGTATGTTTGTATACAAGCCTCTGTCTCCATTAGACTTTTGTCAAGCATTTTTGTGAAGTTTAATAAATTTGAACTTTTTGACTAAAGTCAAACACATACAAATATAGTTATGTGTACATGCACACATGCGTATGTATTTGCCTCTTAGTGCCAAGAAGTGCAAAACCAATAAAGATTGAGCATAATTAAATTAAAATGAAGCCTTTTGTTTATTTATATATTTTTTGTGCGAAATCAGGGTCATTTCGCAAACAAAAAAAGAAAAAGAAAACTAATTGATTCATTTAGAAAAAAATTATGTCCCGCTTAATGGTAGACATACAGTGGAAACAAAAAAGGAAAGTAAATAGGAATGTGCATACATGCATATACATATGTACATGAGTTGTGTGTGCACGTGAATAATAAACATGTACAAAAATTTCATACAAGTAAATATATATTATATATAAGATATATAGGTAAATAGAAAAGCGTTCGAACGAAAATAATCTCGTTTGTTGTCACACGCTTTCGAAATGTAGAGCGTTCACTGTAATGTACATACATACATGTTTACTCACCTATACAACTATGTGTATGTGTAGTAAATGTATAGTAAAGCCTCTCTTTATTTCTGCATTTTATTGGTTTAAAGCTGAAAGGCTCGCGTATTTTTTCTTAATAAAAAATATATAT
>NW_017537423.1:416538-418667 GCF_001853355.1 Bactrocera latifrons
AAAAAAAAAATTTAAATGAAAGTTTAAAAAAATTTAATTCTTAACTTAAAAAAAAAATTTTATAGAGAACATTTCAATTGATTTATCGTTTACTTTCTCTACAAGTACTGAAAATGTCTGGCGCGCCTCAAGATAGGCTAAATTTGCCTGCACTGATGCGTTATCAAATATGTGAATATCCATACATAGGTAATTATTGGTAGTAGCCGGCTATAATCGCGTAAGCGGTGACTACGCCAATCAAGAAGAAGAAGAATTATTGGTAGTTTACTAAAACAAAAACCTTCAAGCTGTTTTTGTCTAAATATTTTTAATTGCGAAATTGTTAAATGTTTGTACTATTTTAAAAACGATAAGAAAAATTTAATTTTTTCTACAAGATAGTTGAATGGAATTTTGCAAACTGAGTAGTTGTTTACGGAACTTTGATTCATTTCTTGTATAAGTAATAGCCAAATATTGATAAAAGGTTTTGCCAAATGAGCAGAGAGCTTACAGAGCTTTTACTTGATGCGCGTAAGTTTTTGCAGCTGCCTAAATGCACACATCCATACAGATGCACATATGTATGTATGTATAAACATTGTGTGTCTATATGTAAGTGTACAAAAAATAAAACATACACACACACGCCTATTGCATTCGGCTATCACACGGCAGGCAGGCCGTAGCAACAAATTATAAACTAGAATAAAAGAACAATGAATATATTTTCTCTAAGCATTTTATTTGCTTAAGTAATTTTCGCGTAATTATTGCGACGCAATAAGCGCTTGTAAGTTAAACGGCAGAGTAGGGTCTTACTTGCTTCAGTTTCATTGTAAATGTGTGTGTGATTTTTTTTTTTTTTGCTGTTTATCATTTCTCGCTAATAATTTTGCGGGAGCCTTCAGTCAACAGTCATAAGTTCAAACTTAATAAATTGCAATAATAAACTAAATATTTAGAGTAAGTTTATGTGTAAAGATGCAGTGATTACATTGCATTAGTCGGGCATTATATCTGCTTTCAAATTTATTTGTATAAAATTACCAAGTTGGGCATTCCTGTGCAACGTGATGGCACGTCTCTAAAATTCTGACGTACATAGATAAGTAGAAAAGACTTTTAAGTCATGAAATATCTTCAACTTTTTAAATAAATATATTTAATAAACAGTCATATAAACAAATATATACAAATATAACTCATTTTGACTATTCTTCTTCTGCACAGGCGTCAGTAACGTAATTATAATATATTTAAAAAAGTTGTTCGATAATTGTATGAGTTGCGCCTTTGGATATGCTACTAATTTGTATAAACTGTTGCAAAAAATGTATTGATTTTTTGTTTTTAAAAGCAAAAAATAAAAAAAATTACATACAATTTAAAAAAGTTTGTAATATGTATATGTAAATTATTTTCTATTACGATTTTTTTTATCATTAATTATTTTGTTTTAGTGTTGAATATGTGTATGAAATATTATAACCAATTTATATATGTTTTTTGGAAAGCTTTTCAAATAGAATTAAAACTTTAGTTTAGTTTTTCTTTCAGCTTCTCACTCTCTTTTTAGATGCTATGTCCACTTGCAATATAAATGCAAATAAGTAAAAATAATGCATATTCACGGAATGCTTTGAAAGTCAGTGATTCATTTTGAAAATATTTCGATTCCCTTGATCCCATAGCCGGTTTCAAAGAGGGCTTAGACCTCTTGCTGGTGGTGAAGAAGACTTTTTTTGGCAACAGTTATCTCATATCCTAAAATAATTTATTTTTACTATGGAGTAGTCTAGATAATGCTCGGCCAGTCAAAATTTTGATTTTTTAAAATATTTTTTTTCCAAAAACAAAAGTTTTTTTTTCTAAAAAAAAAGTTTTTTTTTTAATTTAAAATTCAGAGGGTCTTAGAAATCGAAATTATTGCCGAAAATCGTATGCTTTGGATCTACACATAATACCCAAGAACTATCTAAGATGATGGTCATGTGAAAGTTTCAGGTCTATTGGTGTGCTTTTAACCCCTTAATTCTACTAAAACTTTTTTTCCTTATAATCACACATATTTTTATCAAAAAAGAAAGTATTTTAACTATAAAATAGTTTTAGTGAAAATAAAATATAATTCTTTACAATTTTTT
>NW_017537423.1:418836-437057 GCF_001853355.1 Bactrocera latifrons
TTTTTAACTTTTTAATAGCGATATAATTGTTTCCGCGTTAATAAAGAAGTTTTCAATATAAATTTTTTTCGAAAATTTTGCAATTATCGATTATTTATTAAATTTTTCATATACATTTTACATAAATAATAATAGTTATTTCAATATAAAATTTTAGACGTGAAAGTATTATAAATTCATATTACAATCCATAGTTACACGCGCCTGCAATTGATTATCAATTACTACCATACATATTACTTACCTTTTCATTTAGCAATCATGTATGTAATTGGACACGTGCATCGTATTTTCTTTTATGCTGTAATCATTACTAAGCTTTTAATTAAATGTTAGGCAATACAATAAAGGTAAATGCGGAGCGGCAGATAAACTGTAGCACCACAATGACAAATAGATGACAATGATCCGCAGCAATTGCGAGTAGAATATCATTCATACAGCCAGGCAAACGGGTCGTAGTTGGCGCATCACTCCACCTTTGTCCGGAATGTTCAGCTATTGTGAAATTATGTAGGTGATTACATATTTTCCACCTACTTTTCGTTTTTTGCTGATAATTTTCAATCCATGCGTCTGGAGCGTGGTCTGTCACAAAGACAATACCTGAATCTGACATACTTACATACATATGTACTTACTTAACTATATACTTTTACCTATATTATTCATGCATTTCAAGCGAGTAAATATTGTATATATGTATGTATTTATACTATATGAAGCTAAATATTTTCCAAATATTTTAAATCTACATGAATGTATCAATAAGGACGTGTATTTTCGTATAAATAATTTTTGGTTTGTACAAAGCATCTCATCAGAAATAATCCGTTTCTTACTCTCAAACCCCCTCCCAAAGACGTCGGCAAACCTCTGTGACCTTGAACTGAACTTGAGTGTCAATGCACTTTCTGCATATTCACATACGTATCTACATACATACAAATTACATTTATGTGTTCTAATATGTAGTTATATATTTTTGTTTGTCCCCGCCTATATGTGTATGTATTAAAAAATTGTGTACCGTTAATTTGCTGACTGCCCATAGCCGATGTTTGGCAAAACATCCCAGTACCGGTGACCATTCGGCTACTAGCGGCTACAAAATTGTGTTTTTTCGTTATTTGCTTTACATATGTATGTATAAACGTGTTTGGCATACATATTTATGAATTTGTGTGGGCGTGCGGAATATGTATAGACTTTGAATGCTACAAATGTTTCAATAAGCTTTTTTATACTCAGGCAGCGACTGGTCGTCTATGTGTGCGTGGAAACTTTGAATGAAATATGCATATATGCGCGAAAATATCTTGAAATCACCACAATAAAGTACTTTTTTAAAATTTTCCTACAGATAATTATAATTCAGTACAACAGCTAACCTGGGGGGTGAGAAATTCCAAGTCAGGGTGATGGTACTAGGTCAGTATAGTAAAACCCTCAAAGGGTTTGGCGTTCGTATGTGTCAGTTTTTTTTATGACCTTTTAAACTTTTTCCTTATTTCCCATGGTTTTCCATCTTAACAAATTAATTTTTTCCAATCAGGCGTACTAAATGGTCCAGATATACGAAAGCTGATTAAAAGTGACGCATTCAACAATATTTTTTTTTTTGGTTTTTGCCAAAATGTTACAACTAAGCGAAAAAACGCCAAATCCTTTAAGGGTTTTACTATACTGACCTAGTACCATCACCCTGACTTGGAATTTCTCACCCCCCAGACAATAATAACAAAAATGTTCGACAGTGTAATTAGCAATGCGAAGTTCTATAAACTTTAGTATACAGATAAATATTTGTATATTAATTTAAATAATCTAATAATAGTAAATTCTATAATAAAATTGAAATTATAGTTAGCATGGCTCTTAAGTTATTGTTTTTAAATTAACTTTATATTAAAACTTTTCAGTTTATTTGTTTTATTTTTTTGCATATTATTAATTTTTTTAAATATTTTTTTATATTTATTTGTATAACTGCTTCAACAATATAATCTGAAATTTAAAAGTTACTGAATTTTGTATTAGTTATTTGTATTTATGTTTATATTTTGTTTTAATGTTGTTGTTGTTGTTGTTGTTGTTGTAACGGCAGAATTCTGCCGAGTTGACAGTCCTTGGCCGGATGAAAATCTGGGTTCGTTCCGGTTTTCGTAGACCCGACTGTCGTGGGAACGGTTTCGTTTTGTTTTAATATATTTTTTTTATTTACTTAATTTATAATTGAAGGATACAAAATTGGCGTAGACTAATAATTTACGTAACTTTTACTACTTACTTACCTCTTAATTAATTATCCAATAAGTTTTAATACTAAAAGGGTTAAAATCAATTTATAATTTTAAAAATATTTCTTTATTAAATTTTTTTACATTTTTCTTTTTTTTAATTTTTTAATATGTTTTTTTACTATTTCTTACTCCAAATGATATTTTCCAAAAAACAACAAAATAACAAAATTAGCACAAAGGAGTATGTATGCGTATATACTCATCTGATTTTTTTTCAATTTTGAAGTTATTTATAGCATATATTACCATTTATTTTGCTTTTTAAATTTTATAACTTTTTATATTGTTTTATATTTAACGTTTTTTAAATAACATTTACAATTTTGTTCAATTCCGCCCAAGCAAAAAAAAAAATTGAATAATAGAAATATCAAACTAAGTGCATTTGTTTTTATACATATGTATATACATATACAAAAATATATATTTTCCTTATCAGTAAAACTGTCTGGATTTATTTCATTAAAATAATTTCTAATGCAATGCAATAAATATACATTGCTAAGTACAATTGGGTATAAATAGATATACTGTAGAGATGCATATGTATAGGTCAGCCAGCTGTTTGAGTTGCCTTTGATGCAACGGCTATTGCCGTTAATTTTACAAAAAAAAATAATAGTAATATAAATAAATGATGCGCAATAATTATACAATGTTAAAAGTAATATAAAACGAATTAATGAAATTAAAAAAAAATATTTAAAAAATTAGTCATCGATCAGAGCAGTATGTAGGACTGCCTCAATGTGCCTGCAAATAATTTTAATTTAGCAAAGAATATATTAAGCAAGCTTATTAAGTAATTTATGCAGCAATTACAAAGTGAATGGGGCACTTAGGTGTATGAAAGCGTTTGTATGTTTGTGTATATATGTCTGCTGTTTTGTGTTTTTTACCATTTAATGTCAATTCTAATTTTTAATTGCGCTTTTATTACGTTTGCATTCTTCGCAGACTTGCATTAGACTGCACTTTAGTACACAAATCACAAAATTTGTTCAATTCATCAGTAACGACAGCGGCCATCAAAGTGTAAAGGGATCTTTGCTATTAAAATATCACATTTCTGCAAAATGAATTTCTTTTTAAAGGTTATAACGCGGAACTTAAATACTAAAATCCATCTTAAAAAGTTTCTTGACCTAATACTGAATGTATATCGCGGTTCAATTCAACAAATGTTGGTGTGGAAAACCGCCGAAAAAACAGCCCTTGGCGGATAAAATCCGGGTCAATTCCGATGTGTAGAACTCACTGTCGTGGGAATTGTTTTATTTCGATTGGTTAGTTTGTATGGCAGCTATATACTATAGATTTGAACAAATTTCTTGAAGACATCTTGATAAATAAAAAATTTTCCAACAACTATTTGATTTAGTGGACCAATCTCGGCGATTCTGGCAAATCAGCAGCTTGGTGGGAGGATTTTTACTTCACTTAATTATATGCAAAGTCTAAATTTGCTAAATAGTGCTTTTAAAATCAAGCAGGAAATTGTGTCGAATCTGTGTTTATTACTTCTTTCTGAGAAATTATAATGGAAAAAATAATAATTTTATATATTTCCACATACACGCATATAGACACAAACAGAAGTCATATGCAACCACATTTATTACTCTTTAAAGTCCAAATGTTGCGTTATCATTCCGATTTCCAATCTATTTGTAATTACCATCCCATTATACATATGTATGCAAATGTGTGTTTGTATGAATGTGTGTGTCTGTGTCATTGCCGCCTACATATGTGTATAAGTATTACATACTTATCTTATATTTAATAAATATGCGCGCATATAATTAATTATTTGAACTGTGTGGACTTTCTACGTTCCGGCTATTTGCCAATTTGACTGTGTGACTCTGTAAGGTTGGTTGACTGATCAATTGTTTGTTTGTGCCCGCTTTAGATTTGCCGTTTTATAAAATATATTAAATAAAAGTGTGCTCATTTTGTGTAAATTGTACAAATCTACCAGCGTATATAGATTCATATGTGTGTGTGCGTATTACAATGCACTTCTTTTTTACTCACACATGCGTTACTTACATATGTGTGTATTTATTTATTTCTAATCATGTGAAATGCAAATATTTATTACTTTTAGTAAGACGCGTGTGGAAAATATGCTAAGATTAATAGATTGTAMAAAAAAAAAAAAAACAACTCGAAATGAAATTCCAATAACAGTTTTATTATTGATTGAAATGAGAAAAAAATGTATGGCAAACTTGTTTTTAATTTGGCCAATATCTTAAATGTTAACCAAAAGAATACAGCACAAAGAAAATTATGCGAAAAATGTATGGGCAAAATATTAAAAAAATACAGTGTCTTATAATATCAATTTTAGATTTCTATTTCCCCCCAAACATATGTATACATTTACTTTGTATCCAATTGCGAAACAAAAACATTTTATTTTTATTTTATTAAAACTTCTTCTGTAGGCAAGCACATTTTAATAATTTTTTCAATTTCTTCTTAAATTTTTTAGAGGCATCAGTTCCACAGTACGACGCTGCATTGAAAAAGAGACCGGCATCGAGTTTGCCGCCAAAATCATCGACCTTGGCGCCGCCACAGAAGCTGGCGATACCAATCCATATCATATGCTCGAAGCCACAAGACAGGAAATTTCAATACTCAGACAAGTTATGGGTCATCCTTATATAAGTGAGTAGTCTCAAACGGAAAACTCATTCCAATTTTAACACAACTAATTTTATGTACTTGCCGCTATTTCAGTTGATCTACAAGATGTCTTCGAATCGGACGCTTTCGTCTTTTTAGTATTTGAATTGTGTCCGAAAGGTGAACTCTTCGATTACCTCACCTCGGTTGTAACGTTGTCGGAGAAGAAGACACGCACCATAATGCGACAAATATTTGAGGGTGTCGAATATATACATGCAAAGAATATTGTACATCGAGATTTGAAACCCGAAAATATTCTACTTGATGAGAATCATAATGTTAAAATTACAGATTTCGGTTTTGCGCGACAACTGAAGGGGGACGAGAAGTTAACAGGTGCATAATGCCCGCATATTTTGGATATTGTGATATTATTTTATACATTTAATTTATGTTTTAGACCTCTGTGGCACGCCTGGCTATTTGGCGCCGGAAACATTGAAATGTAATATGTTCGAAGGCTCGCCTGGATATTCCAAAGAAGTTGATATGTGAGTATCAAAATAATAATATAAAAGGGTTTTAACAGAAACATGCTCAAATCCCACTTACATATAAGTTTAAGAACTTTAAAAACTTATTTTTCGAACATACTTTTATTTGGCAATCTTTAAATCCAACTATAGACTTATTTTGTTTTGAAAATTACATACTGATTTTTTATTTAATATTATAATTATATTCTGAACAGGGTTTAATAAGAAGGAAACATCGGATACCTTATAAAGTATATTACATATATACATGATCAGTCGATTTGCCATGCCCGTCTGACTAATCATCCTTGTATACGCGAACTAGTCCATCAGTTTTTAAAATATCGATCTGAAATTTCGTACACATGCTTTTCTCCCTAAGAAGTTGCTCATGTGTCGGGACCGCCGATATCGGACCTTTGTCGCTTATAGCTGTCAGAAGAATTGATCGTTAAAAACATACCCTTTTTTTAATTTGTTAAGATTTCTTTACGAAAGATGACATGAATTATTATATCCAAGTCAAAGGTACAATCTCCGAATTTTCAGATCTATGGTTGTCTCATAGTATATAGCTGCATTTGGTCAATTAAAATCATGTCTTTGTTTGGAAAACTGTTTTATTCGACAAAATAAAGTCACGAATTATTGTTCAAGACAAATATTGGCAACACTGCAATCTCCGAACAAGCTGTTCAGATCGGAACGCTATTAAATATATGTAACTGTCATACGAATTAACCGATTAAAATCAATATAAAGCTTAACATTTTTTCTTGTTTTACTCTTAGTATCCTTGACTTAATTGAATGTTTACTTTCCTTCGCTTACAGTAATCAAAACACGCAGAAAATGCATGATTATATACATTATATGTATTTTTAAAATGTTTAATAAATAAATTTTTCAATTTGCTTATCACTCAGTTGGGCATGCGGCGTCATTATGTTCACATTACTTGTTGGCTGTCCACCGTTTTGGCATCGCAAACAAATGGTCATGTTGCGCAACATAATGGAGGGCAAATACAGCTTCACCTCACCCGAATGGGCTGATATATCAGGTAATTCAACAAAATAATGCAAACTAAACAATGCAAATACTAATAATGTCGAAAAATGCTTGCTTTTCGACTTACAGAGGATCCAAAGGATCTCATACGCAAATGTCTAGTCGTCGATCCAGCGAAACGAATCACAGTGAAAGAAGTATTAAAGCATCCGTTCTTCAATCAGATGGTGAGTTAATATAAGCTTTTAAGCGCGAGAGACCATTTTAATACATATACTAGATTTATTATATGTAAAAAGGAATATTTAGTTAAACAAACGCACATAAACTTGTTGCTCACCCCTCTACTTCTTCACAATACAAGTATACGAGTATTTTGCCTAACGTTAAGACGTCTTGCAGTTTTCAAATGAGTACTTTAAACTTTTCTATACATACATAGCAACATACATACATACAGAGTGACAATACTGTCTCTCTTACGGTCTCTATTTACACCAATACACTAGTAATTTTTTCTATTTCAACGCGCATTGTTGGCAATATTTTACTTTTCAGCTTTTTTGTATGTAATTTTTTGTTAATTTTTCTTTTTTAAAACTACGCTCAACAATTAAATTTCTTATTATTTTTTTAGCATAGTATTTAAATTACATTCTACTTTTATGGTACATTTAGTAATAGTACGTTTTACTATTTTACATGCCTATATATAGTTTTATATTTTTACTGGTTACTTATATAAGTTGTCCATAGATGAGTTCTTCTTTTTAAAAAAAAAAAAAAAAAAAAACTGTACTCTTTGTTTTCTTATAATTTCTAACTATGATTTTCTTTCTTTTTTCTTTCATTCATTCACTACCCACATATTGAAAATTATACAAATTTCGAATTAAAATAAATAATTAACAAATTCGGCTATCGTACAAAATTTTGTGATTGCCAAAAATTTACACGTCTCTAATATACCAAAATCTATGTAATTCGAATACCAAAAACATTTAATAAACTATAAAAATTGCGCCACAATTTTGTAAAATGTTTATTGGGTAAACAATTAATCCCATATTCGTATAATCAATCCATCAATGAAAAACGTTCGAATGTTAATACACGAAAAGTTATTCGAGCAAAATATCGATGGACTGAAGCGCAGCCTATCAACCAAATCTAGGAGAATGAGTCGCATCAATGACATTGCACTGGTAACGAAATGTTTCTGCGTATTGAACAGAAACGAAAACAAAACCAACATTCATAATATATATAACAACAATAACACTTACTGTTACTTTGCTAACATTATAAATTGTACAAGTACAAAAAAACAAAGAGTGATTGTGTTGATCTTACTACACTACCAATTCTCCTATTATTTATTAAAATTATTTTAATTAAATTTAACTCGATTAGCTGCTAACTACCAAAGCCTTTGCCTTTTTGCATTAATTGTTCTCCTAACGATATGAGTTTTGTTGCATACTAGCAATTAAATCAAAGAAGAAAATGTGTACATTGCACTCGTACCGAAGGTGGAAATATAATCGAAGTGAATGATTTTTTTATAATTATAAATTAATATTATGAGATATTATAAAATTTAATTGAAAACAGAAAACAAAACATTGAAATTATAACGATAACGCCTGTCTCTTATACACATCTAGATGTGTATAAGAGACAGATATGCTAATTTCAAATTTAGAAGTAGGCTTAAATATTCTTTAAAAAGAAAATAACACCGGTTGACATGATTTTTATATTTTATACAGAATCAAAAAAGGTAAACCAAAAATAAGGGAAATATTTTTTAATAAAGTTTGCTTTTGTGCTTTTGTAGTATTTTTTTCGTACTTCATTTATGTTCGTATGGGCAAGTCGGGCTCATTCGTCGTATCAGTCAAAAGCAAACTTTAAAAGCTAAAAATAAAAATTTTAGTATTTTCAATGCTTAGAATCCGAATCTGAGCATTAAACCGAAACCCAAAAATTGTGTTTTGACGCCTGCAATTAACTTAAATTTGCTATTAAAAACATTGAAAATAATAGAACTTTTAAAATTAAATAGCAAATAAATAATTATTTGTTACATTATTTGAAATTTTTTTTATAAATTAGTTTTTTTTCTTTTTAATTATTTTTTACTACTCTGGTTTGTATTATTGCGCATCGACTGTAGTTAGATTTTCATTTAGCAGATTTGAACAGTCAATTTCAAAAGCAATTTAATATAAAAACGCTTTCGACTTCTATATCCACATATCTTCTACGAAATAAAATTAAAAAATTTAAACTTTCAATTAAATTACTGACTCGAAATTGGCTGTAAATTGCTGTCGATGTACTGGAAAATTAAAAAGTGTGAATAAAAAACTTAAAAAAATTTAAAAAAAGAATATATAAATAAAAATAATTTATTTTAATAATAATTGATGATTTATGGCAACAAAAACAGAACACAATTAAAAGACTTTAATATTTGTGTTAAATATTATTGCATTTTTTCAAACTTTTTGCATATGAACAAAAACATATTAAATCATTTAAAAAATATTCGACAATTTATCAATATATATAATATACTTATATATATATATTTTTAATTTTCCAACACATTGACGCTTACATACATACACACATATACATATTTATGTACGTCTGCAGTTACATTTAACTAATCAATTTGTTCAATCATAAATTTTTTTATTTGCCATATCACTTGTATTTTAACAAGCATATTTCTTTCTTTTTTTCTTCCTTTTTTTATTTTTTTGCAATTCATAAAATTTTAGCTGCGTAAACAAAGTCGCTTTAATGCACGCAAGAAATTCCAATTCGCCATATTGGTTATACGTGCTATGATAAGAATCCGCCGACTGCGCTACACCGCCGAGCCATTACGCGTCGAAGAGGCTATACGCGATCCATATCGGGTCAAGGTGCTGCGTAAGGTAAGTGAATGCGTTTAACGATCAAAATAGTCGACAGTATGGCATTTCAGTTCGATAGCAACAGCTGTCGGTGTTGCTTGTTTTTCATTCACAATCGATTAAAATTCGCCAACGAAAATGCAGCTAACTCTCTAAAATTTTGAGAATTAAATGGGAGTTAGCAACGGAGTTATTTTCACTAACTCCTGAATTAATCCGGAGTTAGCGAATTTCAACTTGTCCTTTGACAATGCGCACTTTTTGGCACTGTGATGTGTCCATAAAAATAGCCGATAGTATGTAATTTCAGCTTCACAGCTTCATTTTTGCTAGCTCCTATAAAATTTATATAAGTGGTTGTAGTTTTGATCTGTTAAGGCACCTTTCCAAATTATGAATTTTTTTTTTTACTTCTTATAATACCATATACATATTTATTTAGTACATATATTTGCCCCCATATTCTCCTCCAAACAGGTGATTGATGGCTGCGCTTTCCGCGTTTATGGGCATTGGGTGAAGAAGGGCGAAGGCCAGAATCGTGCCGCACTCTTCGAGAACACACCACGCACAGAATTGCATGCGCTCTACATAAACAACTTGAGTCGATAGTTTGACGAAGACTCAAAACCGTGAAGCATAGACGAGAATGCCGCGCAGGGTGGTGTGCATAAAGGCGAAGTCCGAAAGCGTGAACTGCGGAAGCTTATGAATTACTGAACTTTAGTGGAAAATGTGAGAACTCCTTTGCTTGCGAAAGTTATTATGTTTATGATTATTGTAGTTGGTAAGTGAGTTTAAAACAAATGCTTGTTGAATTCAGCCATTTTTTGTAATTGTTTGTTTGCACTTTTTGAAGTGCAGTTATTTTATTTAATATATACTACATATATATATATATTCATTTTATAATTTCATTAGTAATTAGGCAAACTTGTAGTAATATACATACGTACATATAAATATAGTAAACAAATCCTAATTATCGTTAATGCAATTAGGCAAAGCAATTAGAAAAGTGAATTGAAAAAGTATAGCAAAATTCAAATAAAAACTGATAAATGATATTAATGAATTGTTTAAATTTTGCTTTAGTTTGTATTATTTATATAGTATAATTTTGTTAAGCCCTAAAGCTTTGTACTTTTAAGCAGCTAAACAGCTGGAAGAAGTATAAGCAAAAACCCGTAAATTAATACCAAATTATTTTATATACGTATAGTTAATTAATTAAAATTTAACTAAATTTTAATGAACGAAATAATTATAGTAATAAATAGCTGAATACAGCGGTGCAAAACAAAAACAACATTTGAAGCTAATTAACTCGTTTTAAGTTAAATACGTTTGTACAACTATGTGAACGTTGAATTTTAAAAGTTGAATTTCAAAGCGCAAAAATATTTATGCATTACATTTAATGCTGTTTTTTGACCCCACTATCATAGTTACTACATATTGTGCTTTATTATTTTTTAAACATATTTGTATTGCTAAACGTAGTTGCATGTATGCACATGGAAGAAAAGGAATTTGCGTTTTCACAACTTAAACGCCATGGACACATACACACACGCATATACTTATATACATATACATTATACATACATGCATACATCTGCACTTACATATCTCAAAATATACTAAACATACATAAGTGTAAAAACTAAATCACGGAGGTCACAATATTAATTAAAAAAATAGGCAATTTCATTATTCCAAAAATGTACACCAGTTTACGGTCATTTAGCGCCTGTGATGTTAAAGGCTGTTTCTTGCTAATTTAGTGTTGCTAAAACCGATAATGATACTAAAAGTTTCCAAAAAAAAAATTTTTCTCGTAGGATTTTTTGTATTGTAGTCTAGGGGTGGAAGGGTCAAACCGCCACCGTTTACTAAAATCAAATTCGTATTCAAGTCACTTCAAATACCCCATAAACGCTAAGAGGTCCAGTCGCAATATTTTTCCTTCAGATTTGTTGTGTAGTGTTCATATTACATTACTGATTCTGTAAAACTAAATAAAAAATTATAACTATATTTGTGACTAATTGTACAAAAAATGCGCTAAATTCTAAACTTGTTAACTTTAAAAATAGATAAAAAGTACTGTAATTTTTTCCTATAATTTTAAACATTAATACTCTCACACTATTTTTGTTAAGTTTTTTAATAAAACTTAGAAAAATTACACATTATTAACCTTTTGAACAAAGACATAAATAATTTTTACAATATCCGCTTAACATCACTCAAAAATCTCATTTAAAACAACTTACAAATGTAAAAAATATTAAATTTCGGTCAAATATAATACTTTTCCAAACATAAACAAGAAGAACAAATTGCTGGAAAATTATGACACGCGCGCTCACCATATTTATTGTTAATGGCTTAAAATACTCTTTAAATTGAAAAATAAATAATAATAAACATAATTTTAATTGATTTTTCAAAAATGAAAATTTACGCGAAATAAAATTGGTGAAGTGTTTGATGTTAACTTTATTTATTAACAAAAAAGGTTTACTCTAAAATCTGAAAAATTATTAAACTAATTGTTTACTATAACAAATTTTGAATTCAAAAGTTTTTAGAATTTTAAAAATGATTACATATAACATATATTAGAATAAATTCCAACGCTTTTAAATTGCAAAAAAATTATTCAGATAAAAAAGTATTAAATAAAATAAACAAAAAATTATTAAAATGTTCGTTTAGCGAAATTAGAGATTATATTTTTAGAAAATCAACATATTTGTTGATGTATAAAATAATTTAAAATAATTTTGCAAATTTAAAAAATATTTATTTGACGCGTAAACGTTTGATATTATCATTATTAACTATGCTAAAATAAGAAAAAAGAAAATGGAAAATCCTTAAAATATATAGAACAATATATAGTTTTTCAAAATTTCTTCAATATAAAAATGTTTATAAAAAATTAAGTATAATGAAAATTCATAACAATTCGCGCCATACATATAAATACTAATTTTTGTTGCAAATGTTTGAACACTTGAACACACGAACGAAAAAGAATTTAAATTGTCTATGTTCTCAGAATAACATTCAAAAATAATAGAACAATATATAATTTTATGCATATTTATGTAAATGCGAACACATACCCATACCCATACATACATACAGATGGCTGCTGTTTCAGAAAGAAATATAATTAAATAAAAAAAGCTACAAATATCAAAGTAAACTTAAATGAAATGTAACTACCAAGTACCTCCAGTGTTTTACGCCCATATTTTACACATGTATGCAGCTATGTATTGAATAAAATATATTGGTATGTGTTACACACATAAATAGCAAATAGCAATTATAGTGCATAGATCACATATGAATAGAAATGTATGCGCATGTATGTATGTATTTTGAACATCAACGAATCACTTAAAAGAAAAACGCAAGAGAAATTGTGAAAAAATGACAATTTAATAAACACTTACGTTGTTACAGTGAAAAAACATGTAACTAAAAGAAATTGTTGTTTTATTTGCCACCATATGTAAACGAAAATGCAGCAAAGTGTGGGTTCGTACTGTACGGAATGTCAGCGCCACTCAAACTATCAACATCCGTTGTCTAAAAGTATGCAGCAGAAATGCGACTTTGGAAGTCGCAGCGCTTTCTGCTGCATTATGGTCGCCTGGTGTAAATCGGGCAAGTTGGCGTCTGCAATTTTGCGATTTTCTCACCGGGTGACTCAAGTGAATGGAAATTTTTTTTCTTGAAATATATTAAAAAAATCCTAAAAATAATTAAAATNTAATGAGCAGTGTCATTAGTAAACTTTTTATTTTCAGTGTATGAAATTTTAAAAACAAAAATATTAAAATCGCTTTTCTCACAATTTTTAAACTAAAAACCACAACAACATATGCGCATAAATATTGTATGTATGTGTTTGGATTCAGGGTTGTGAATATTTTAATTAAAACTTTTGGATTAACTAATACATTTTCAATGTTTATTATTAAATCAGAATTAAAAATAATGCAATAATATTTTTAATTTAAAAATTTAAGTAACAAATAAAAAAGATGAAATTGAATATGAATGAAATTGGATAAAAGGCGAGATTTACATATTGAGAACAAAAATTAAAAGTTATTAAATGTAAATAAAACAAAAAAGAGAAAAGAGGAACATGAATTTAAAATTCAAAAACTTTAAACATTTTAAATTATAAACTTGGTATTAAGATTTTTTTAGTTTTCAATCCGGCATTTAGTATTCAAAACTTTTCTTTTGTTTTTTAATCCGATTTAAAAATAAATATTGAATCCGATTTTTGATACGATTTTGAAACCTACAATATACTTATGTACATATGCATGTGTGTATGTACTCGCTTCATTGCCAATATCACTAGTACACGGGCAAGTTGCACGCACAATCGCATAATAATGCATTGCATATGAATGTACCTTTCGGCGGCGCACAATATACTATCTTATGTGTTGTTGTAATAAAAGCATTATCCTGGCTTTTAGTTAATTAATTAATTTTCTCATTTCCAAATTCGGCGAAACTCACACACATAATTTTTTCTTAAATATATTTACATAAATGTGTATATACATATTTGAATTTGTGTAGAACATATGCATATGCGTGTGTGTGTCTGTGTGCGTTTAATTGATTCACATTTATTTTCGCAATTTAACTTAATTCAATATATATATACATACATATAATTTGACTTATACAATATACATACATATATACCAATCAACAAACATACATACAAATTTTTTAACATTTGCTATTATTTTTTCTCTTATTCCGTTACATTTCTATGTGCATTTGTATGTACTCTGGTAATGTGTGCGTGTGCAACAATACTCCTCCCCTACCACATACATACATACAAACTAAGTACTACCTGTGCCTTGTGTGTGCAATTTGTGTGGTTCTACAACAAAAAAAAAATCAATCAAAAAAATCTCCAATACACATACCACATACATATATACAAATGTACTTTGGTGCTTATATATGTATGTGTGTTATGCAATCTATGCATGTATGCGTGCATACGTAGCGTCTTTCAATCAGTTGGTGTTGTGGCAATGAGAATTTGCTTGTGAGTACCAACAACGACAGCAACAACTATTTAAATGCAAAATTCTATATTATTATCATTATTATTAAATTANAATTTAAAAATAACAAATTTAAAATATCTTTTTTTATGTGTTTTATAAAAATTTATTTGAACAAAAAAGTGATATAAATTATCCTTTTTAATGTGATTTTCTTCACCATATTCGTGCAAAGTCCACATTTTTTCGCATTATTTCTTGCCATGTCATTATTTTTTTGTTGATTTTATTTTTTGTGTTTCTTTTTTTGTAAACGTTTTCTTGTTGTTTATTTTGTGCGCGTCCCGTTTTACAATATACGTTTAGACTTGCAATTGCGTCTTTATGCTCTTTTTTTGGTTATGTGAAAATGCATTTATTTATTTTAATAGTTTTATATTTAAAATAAAAAGTAAGAAATGGACAAATTTGTTTGTTGATTTTATGCAAGTAAAGAAAAAAATATAAAAGATAATACTACAAAATTAAAGACAGTAGTACAATGATAAACGAATGAAATAAAAATATGCCTTAAAAAACATGTAAAATAAAAAAATTTGGTTTTGTTTTCTATAAATCTTTTTCAAACATGAGTTTCTACTTTCAAAATCACAATATCCAAATTTAATTTCGAATTTGCTTGTATTTGCACACAACAATTTGCCATTGCAACAGTTTTATTGTTTTTATTTCTATTTTAATTAATATAAAATATGTTTTTTGCATTAAAATTTTTGATTTATTATATATATTCTAATTTTTTGCTGTTTGCATGATTGATTTGTTTACTTTTCAAATAAATTGCATGTTTTGCTCTTAAATCATAAATACTTCTTTTATTATTTTAAGAAAACACTATTTTTTAAATAATTTAAAGGTGCATATATAGATTTTTGTGTTAAAAAATTAAAAAAGTACAAATTTGGCACACTTGAAAAAAAAAGTATTGAAAAAACAGCACAAAAAAATGAAACAAGGAATAAGGAAGGCAAACTTATAAAATTAAGTAAATTAATAAATTATAATTATAAAAAGAGGCCCAATGAAATTAGCACTTTTGGTAAAGATTAATTTTAATATTTTTACTAAAAATCTAAGGAACATGTTTTCTTAAGTTTAGTAAATAGTTATGATTATACAATTTGTTTTTGTAGCATTCAAAGCATAATCTACAAGGTTTTCAAAAGTGCTTGTTATATAATTAAGCTGTTTGTTAGTAAGAGCACTATTTATCAGAGCTGCAGGCGATTGGTGCCGCTTAAAGGGCAGCCCGCTTATTAACAACAACACCTAAGTTTGATTATGTTTTCACTCTTACTATTGGAGACACACTTTTTGCCCCACCTCAGCGTTGGCTTATAATAAGAGTATAGAGTTCTACCCGTGGTCTGTGTTCCAAACCTCCTTTTCCCTTTCACCCCAGAGTATACCACACATATAGCATATATATGTATAAATTAAATAATTTGTTATTTGTAAAAATAGATAATCGGCTTAACATTGAGCATTCATCACATGTGCGTTTGCGAAAAATTACCAAACAAATATAAAAATGTATAATTTTATAAAATTTTAAATTAAAAAAAATTAAATCGAAATATTATTGTACCCACATTTCTAATTGTCAACCGATTTCAACCAATTCCCTCCCAATACACACTGTTCTCCTCCCCGTGTTTTTTCTCTTTTTCTCTTTTTATTTCCATTTATTTTTAGGTTTTATGCTCCGAACCGTCGACTGATGGCCGCACCACTTATCAGCTGAAATCGCAAAATTTACGCAACTCGCCTAGCAGTGGCGCCCAGTTGTATTACAATCCTAATATTATTAAAACACAGACGAACTATAGTTACAACAAACTAGCGTCAACGTATGCCAGCAATAATATTAGTAATGACAACAATCGCAAGACTATGACAAACTTGTACTTAAACAAACAAGCGAGTAATCAAAGCAATAATAGCAATAACACCTATTCTCCAAACATAACTACTTCCCCGAGTACGACATTCCCTCAGGTGTACAATAACAATTACAATCAACGCAATTATCAAAGTAATGGTACGGCTGGTCCGACAACATTCCTCTCTACAAATCAAAATAATAACAGTATTGGCACCGCAACGCCGACGCCGACTTCATTTATAACGCAAGAGCAGCAGCATCAACAATTTATACATAAACAACAGCAAACATATGAACAACAGGTGCCAACAACACAACACTGCGACCATTATTACAACAAAAATCATGATCAAAGCTATAATAGTCATTATCATCATCAGCATAATAATAGTACACATGCTCCTCATTGTCCATACCATCAGCATCATCATCATCATCACTTAAAACCCTATTTGCATTATTGTGAATGTCAGCACAGTCAAGTGCAGTCGCAGCAACAAAAATACAACGATAAACAGTCATTAAACACTGCTAGTATATCATCCACATCAACCACAAGCCCTTCCCACATACAACTAGCGACGAACCCACCACAGCAGACAGCATTTACAGCGGCAACAACGGCATACGCATCGATCACAGAAAATTACTGTGTTGAGTCCTTAAATTATTATGCACAGGTTAGGCGACTTAATGACAAAACACTTTTCCATTGGGTATTCTCTTTATCAAATATCCCCTTTGGAATTGTTTTTTATGTGACTAATTACAAGGGTCTGAGTGTAGAGCGTAGCTGGAGTGCCCTAACTGAAATTAAATCAATGTGATATTTTTCCACCGAATTAATTGAGATTAATTTATTTTTCGCTATTAATATTCTCTTAATCTGACAAAATTTTCACTAATAAAATATTATATATATCGTTGAAATGTCCATTTGAGTCTCAGATAAAAATAAAAAAAAAATCATAAAAATTAAATTTTAAATAAAAGTGGTTTTATGCATAATTTTTCACATTTAAAAATTCATAAAAATCAAATTTTTGCATGAAGAAAAATTAGGCCAATAAAATAGTGTTTATAACAAAAATTTAAATAAAAAGCATCATTAGAAGAAGTATTGTAATAATTGTCTGTCAAACTACTTCCAGCTACGCTAAATACTCCAATTTATAGAAATTGTTCTGGTTTGATATGGAGAAAATCATATTCATTTTTTTGGTGTTTTTGAAAAATTAAAATTTTAGTCTGCTAGTGACCATATTTCTTACACTCACTTTACAAAAACATTTTGGTCAACTATATTTTCCTTCCATAGACTTTTGTAGCTTGTTTATTACTCATGCTTTACTGTTTCCGCTTTAGATGACGTGCAAAAATAAATATATTTACTCAATATTGATTTGTAGGTTAGTTTGTTCCTGTAGCTAACTTTCCCCAAACAACTTCAGCACATTTTTACATATTTTAAATTAAGATTGTATCTATATATGCACCTTTATTTTGAAAACGTACAATTGTCTAGATAAATATTGTATATAACTATATTCTGAGAGCATTAAAGTATGCTGATGTATATTACATATGTATATTGTTTAATGCTTGCATGTAACAGTAATTTTATGCTAAGAGTCTAAACAAACAGTATTAACCACTAACACGCTTGCATGCACATATACATATATATTTAACATAATTTGCTCTTTTTTATAATATAAAAGTAAATTTGAAATTTAAGTTTAAATTTTTTTATTAAATGCTTATATTATTTTATACATATT
>NW_017537423.1:442983-444751 GCF_001853355.1 Bactrocera latifrons
AAACAAAATTTCTTTAAAAAGAAATAAAAATTCGTAAAACGACCAACAAATGCAATTGTTAAAAAGTGCTTTATTAAACAAAGTTTTTATTAATAACTATATTTATAAAAATGCAATTGATAGCAGCTTTCTGATAATGAAAATTATGCGAAGTGCAGGATTTTAATAATTTTATGATAAGAAGAACATTTATCCTCCCAAAGTTTTCTTTTTTGCGTTGTTCGATGTTTGGCTCTAGGTCTAGCTATTAATGTATATATTCTGCACTTAGTCCACCGCTAGGGACACCCCATGATTAGTAAGTATCTGCAATTGTTCTGAAAATATACAATATATTTGGATTATTTGTAAATAAAATTCCTTTTATAATGTGTATTCAATTGAAATAGTTTTAAGAGGTTCTGAAAATATACAATATATTTGGATTATTTGTAAATAAAATTCCTTTTATAATGTGTATTCAATTGAAATAGTTTTAAGAGTTTTAGAGAAAATTTTGTAACTTCTTTTATACAAACGTCTCTATTATGGAAATTTTAAAGCATATTCGTCGACAATTTAACGGCTCATATGAGTTTTTCGACAGGTGTTTGCTTGTTTTGCATTTGCCCCACTTTAGACCGACATCAGCTCCTCAATCAACAAATAACCCAATTCACACACAAACACATGTGTGCACTGCTCCCAGTTGCATTCATATGCGCATACATACATACATACGGACATGTGGACATATGTGCCTGCAACCTTGCTTGGGTAAACGGTCCAACGCTGAACTCTGCTCACCGTAACTGCGGCGATAGAAAAAGCTTTCTATATATTTTCTATTTTACAGCACCACTTTTCACCGCAAAAGAGAATGTCAGCTTTACATGGATAAATGTTGAAAGAAGGAGAAAATAAAAACAAGAAAGGAAAATTCGTTCATGGCCATTGCTTGGTGATGTTTCTGCTGTGAGATGATGCTGATGTCTTTGCCAGCGTCTAAATTGCAATCGAGAATTTAGCGCATGCGCAAATGTTCTTTGGCGCTGCCACGGTGAAGTTGTGTTGCGAAAAAGCGAACGCGCGCGTGCGCAATTCACGCGTAAAATATAACAAGTAGAAAGGTAAACACTTGAGTTAGCATAAAGTGAGAAAGAAGTTAAAAATGTGAAATATTTTATGAAAAAAAATATATTTAAACAAAAATCATTTAAAATTTTAGAAATACTTGCATATTGCTAAAAAAAATAGCTATTAACACGAGATGGTAATAAAATGCTTTTAATAATGCGAAGGTTCGAAAATAAATTAGTGAAGAAAAAAAATAAAATATGAATTTGAAAATATTTAAAAAGTGGGAAATAATTTAGAAAAATAATCAATCATATACACATATACATACATATGTATGTATTTATTATAATAAAGAGGTTTTTAGCGAATACAAAATAAATTACAAAACTAAAAATTGCTATTACGTAACATTTTTTGTAATTAAAACTGTAACAAATCAACGGCTTTTACGGGAAAAAGCACCCAAATGTAGCATTTATTTTAGTTAGATTATATAAACAGAATGTGGACTTGATCCAAAGTATATGGTGCATAAAATTGTAGTTACTATGTAAGAATTTCGCTAAATTGTGCTATAACAAAATATTATTTGGCGCCAGTGTTGATAGCAATCGATAGCCTAGACATTATTCTCAGAATACTGCAAAAAATTTCGTTACTTTTCCTTAAATTTCCAATTTTGGCGAATTTTTATTAAAAATGGTCTATT
>NW_017537423.1:448291-455828 GCF_001853355.1 Bactrocera latifrons
CATGGGCTATAAGTCTATTGGACAAAATTAAAAATTGCTAYTACGTAACATTTTTTAGAATTAAAAATGTTATTCAAATCGACGGTTTTCACGGAAAAAGTCGCTAAAACATGGGAATTTCTTGGGTTAGTATTAGCAAATAATGCTGGAATATAACGGTAGTGCTTGCGAGTTAGTTTGTGTAATATACATAATATATTTTAAACGATTTGTAGCATTTTTTTTACTAAAATACTTTGGGAGTTCTCATTGCACTTTCAGCGCAATTTTGTAGTAATTTTGATCCAAAAAAATTAAACCAAAAACAATTTCAAAACAATCTTTATTTATGTAAAAGCATTTTACAACAATTTTCACTTACTATAAAACTAACAAATTTCGATAGTCGTTTATATTAAAAATCGACTATAACACGCTGCTTATATAAATTTTATTTTCTTTTTTCAATAAAGTTACCAAATTTACAAACAGTTTTAAGCAGTTTTTGATATACTTATGTACACATGAGTAAATTATTTGTTCATACAGTCAAAGTTAAAAGTATTTATTATTAATATCTTATGTCCATAAAAGTATATATTTACATAATTACAAAACTATTTTTTTACATTAGTGTAATATGTATGGATAATACCAGAAATATCACAACATACGTTGGCTTAGCGCAACAAGCTACTATAAAAGTTTTTATTTTTTAATAAATACGTGGAGAAGTCCGGTTTGCCTTTTTGCAATTTATAATGTAAATATCTTAATATGAAATTCTGAAACTCTCTTTGGCTTCAAAAACATTTTTAAACTAATTTTTTTTCTATTTTGTAAAAAATTATACTTCTTTCGAACTTGAGGCTTATTGCCAACTTGCGCCTTAAAAACTATCTAGTTAATATTTTTTTATGAACAAAGAAGTGAAGGAATCTCGCTGCTAAAACTGCTACTGAAGCGGCCCAAACTCATGCTGAGGTTCGAGTCGAAGGCGGCTTGCGTCTGTGAGCGCGGATCGGTCATCAGTGAGCAGGAGATGGGCACCGCTTGGCAGCAGATACTGCTTGAACGCCGCCGTGGTGAGCGTATATACTATCGGATTCAAGCCGGAGTTCATCAGCAGCACGAGCACGGCGAGCCAGGCGTGGAACGAGGGTGAGATTGCGCAGCACGAGAGCGCTGCCACCTTGACGACAGTTGTAATGATTAACGCGAAACTCTATGAAAAAGAAGAGGAAGATAAATGAGGTGCATTATAAAAAATAGTGGGGTTGACAACAGGTTAAACACAGAGTTAAGTTAAAACCAACTATCTTAAACTTCATAAGACTTCCGGGGTAATCAAATGCTCTCTATCCCCTCTACGTCTGACAAATGCTTTATTTTTTCTCTGTTTAACCTTTTCTAACGATTTAATAAACAGGTGACTTAGACAGCATAAACCCGGTTCATTAGCTTCGATTGAAATTATACACTATTATTATTTTTCAAAACAATTTCAGTGTTTAAGCACCAAAAGCTTTAAAAGTTGTCAAATTATTTGATAAATAAGCCAATTAAAACTACGGAAGTACTTTTTTCAGAATCTGTTAGATTTCAGCAACGTCCTTTCTTACCCCAATATGCTTCTAAGCTTCTGACTTAATCCGAGAAGTTATTTTGTGAAGTATTTTTCGGTACTCGAGTCATATATAGACTAAATTTTGATTGAAAAGTTAATCTAATAACTGCGACTAGCACCGAAGCTTCGAATATCAATTATAGTTGTTATTTGCTGAATTTATGTACGTTATTAACTGTTTCAGCGGGATGATTTAATCTCAAACCGATTGGGCATTCAGCAGTCTATTCAGCTAACGTGTCAAAAGGCCTGAAAAGCCAGTTATGTACAACCTTCAGCGCTTTTGATTAACTTTAAAGCGCTTACGCATTCAGCTGTTTATTCAGCTAACTTTTTTTGAGCAGAATAAGTGACAAAAGCAAATTAAAGGCTGCAATTAGCCTTCCTTTTACTGTTTCAAGCTTTGGAATAAAAATACCACTTTACCAATTTAMAAAAAAAAAAAAAAAATGCAAATAAAAAAATCTAAAAAATATAGAAATTCACACCTTAAAAGAAATAAAAAAAAAATAAATAAATTTAAAAATATAATATAATTTTATTCCAAATATCAGTATAATTATAAAAAAAATATACAAAAAAATAAAAAAAATTATGAAATATAAATTAATTTTTTCCCAATATGTAGTATAAATTTAAAAAAATATATATTATACTTTATATTCATTAAAGTACAACAAAAAATAAGTGAATATGTAAAACAAAGTGCAAAAATTAAAAAACTACACAAAACTATACTATCAAACGAAAAAGCAACCAATTATGAGAAAAGGTTTTTTTTAACCATAAAGCACTGAATTTTATATGGTAAGTGAATTATTATGAAATTTCCAATGATTTTTTATCACATTATTTCTAAAATTTTAATATAAAAATTATTCTCATGCCGCCTTAGAGTGACTTTATCATTAAGTTTGATGAGAATTTTAACTTTGTTTTGAAATGTATGTATATGTGTTTATGGGTATATTGTATCTGTTTATAGGTTGCCATAATTTATTATCTTTGTATAAGCAATAAGTGTAAGCATTTCACAAATAGTTATAGGAAGCGCTGCTAAGACGTGGAATCTTGTTGTCGGCTCCGTAAACCCTCCAGCTGCAAGCCCCATGTAAACCTTCAAAAGTCAATTAATGACATTTTTTATTCAAGTTTTGGCACTACCTATTAGCGAATTATTGTCAGAGTGTTATGTTGTGCCGCAAAGAAAATTTGTGTAAACATCGTGACCCGATTATTAGTGTTCTGCTTTAACCTAGACATAAATCCTGTCGTTGAAGCAGATGTTGCGCACAACGCGCGCCATCTGACAGAAACAGCAATGCCACATTCGTGATGACAATGCCACATTTGCGACCGCAGCGGCAATGAAATGAATGAGGAATGAAATGAGCGCAGAGAAAAGTGGCGGCGGCAAAGAAAAACAGCGTACGAAGCGAAGGGAAGGCGTATTGTAAAAATGTAAGAAAATTGTGCGGAGCTTTTTAATTACAAATTCAATTGCAATAAATAAACTATTACAATAACAACAGTGTAAACTGACAACAGCAAACCTAAGAAGCTGCAAACGGAAAAGCAATTGAACTGTTCGTCTTTATAACATAAGTAGGCAGCCACAATAACAACTTGGAATCTCTCCAACGACTACAAAAAACGCATGCAACTGTGGTATTGAAAAAAGAAAAAATAAAAACAAAACAAAAAATAACCAATAAGGCAGTTACAAAAATAGTTGAATCTTGCAAAAAAAAAAAAAATAAATCGTTTAAAGAAATAATATAATAAAATATAAGTAAAATATTTAAAGATAAGAAAATCAAAAAATATTAACTTCGTGTGCAGCTAAGCTGTAATACCCTGCACAGGTGCATTTCTTATTGCATAAAAGGGTATTAAAATATATCTTGATTTTGATCGGTCGGTTTATATGCAGCTATATACTATATATGCTTCACGGAAGCGTTGGGATGTCGGTCTTGGTTAGGTAGCTGTTCACAAGAAAGGCGACGTGAGCCGGAGCGTTGTCGTGGTGCAGCTTTCAATCGGCTGCGATGTCGGACCCGATTGACCCTTCGTTTGAGTCTCTTGAGGACTTCCACGTAAAACTTGGCGTCGATGGTTTGTTCAGGAGGAACAAATTAATGGAAGACGATGATCTGAGTTAAAAACTTTGAGTACGCGAATCACATTGTCGGTGTTTGTCGAAATCGCAGGTCTCTCAGCACGGTCTTCGTCAGTGACCTCTTCCCGCCCTCCAAAAAAGCTTGGTGCCACCGAAACACACCACTTCTTGCTAAAGCAACATCTGAGTAAGCCAGTCAAGAGTACAAGTAGTTCGCGTTTATACAAATGGATTTGGCTAAATTGACAGAATATAGAAATATAAAACAGTAAAAAAAGCGAGAAATTCAAATTAGAGTTACAAGCAAACAGTGCTGCTGAATGCAATGACACTGAAATCTCCGCGCAAGCTCCGCAAAGATAGGCAAAAAATTTCGCTTCCTTCGCTGGCGGTGTGGAACCTTCAATTTTAACAGTCAATTATGAAGGCCAGCAACATGTTTATTATTATTATGTTCGTTGCAACAACAAGAGCAACAACTGCAGCTAGCTGGCAATGGCTTGGCGCATTCTCCAGAACCCACTGACTTACTTTTAGCCGCAATGGCAACAACAGCTACTGCGGCAACGGTTGCTCCACATAAACAAACGAGTCTCTCTGTTGTGTTGTAGTTGTCGTTGTTGTTGCTGTTGTAGCTCTTGCAACCTGACCGCTTTTGGTTGGCAGACAAAACAAAAACAAAAGCAAAAAAGAACACATAAATAGTTCTTTGAAGTTGATATTCAACATTTGGCAGAAAAGTGGCAGATAGAAAATTGGCAAAGCAGCAGCTGAGCTGAGCTGAGCAAAAACAAAAACAACAGCGAACAACGGGAACACAAATGCAACAATAGTGGAAAATGATTGCAACAAATAGAATCGCCGGCGAAACTACTATTTGACCACGAATTCTTAAAAGAAAGCTGCAATTCAGCAGAAGACCGTTATTTTCATTATTAAAAAAAATTGCTTATTGTTATTAGGTGCCGTTATCAGATGTCCGTTTTCAATATTTTCGACACAACTGTACTCTTTTGCACGAATAATATGGGAATCAATATATTTATTGGGAAATTCGAAGTTATACTAGGGAAACTGGTTTTATGATTATTAATTAAAATAAATTATAAGAATAGAGGGAAGGTTAAGGTCAATTTCAAGCCTAGATACATACAGGTTTGGAACTTAAATAACTAGACTATCGGAAATCAAAGCTGCTTGTCTTATACTTCAATCAAGACGAACAGACTATTAATACAGTCGGATTTACGTAATTGTCAAAATCGTAAAACGTTTCTTGTTGCTGTTGGTTGTCGCACTCTTGTTTAATCATTCTTTCACAAAATTTTTTTGTTGCAGAAGCTTTTTTGTAGTCTTTTATTGACTACTTGACTTCCTTTGTCCCAATTTGTGTAAATCAGCTCATTCGCCAATATTAAAGTAAAATGATTCTCATCAATTTCCATTGGCCCGCTGGGTCTCCTACACAATTTCTGCTAGCTTTCACGCGGTAGCAACTGACAATCGGCCCATCTAAGCACGGCCGCTGAATACTGGCAGCCCAAATGCCAGCGCAACAGGTGCAAGAACTGGTCGTAGATAAAATCAGACACTAGAAACTACAGGAATTGCCGCTGATATTGTTGAGCAAAAACACAAAATGAGGTCATCATGCCATCGCTTCGGTTTCGGTTCAATTAGCAAGCAGAGTGAATTTGCTGCCTGTAAGCTCTAGCGCTGCTCTGGAAACTTTTGCTGGCCGCCTTAAAAATGTGCAAAAGCCAGCGACGGGCGAAGTCGTGACACACATGCAATCGACGCTTACACCCAGTGTGCGCCTCTGTGCCGGTGGGCACGTGAGTCTGGTGCAGCAACAGGTTTCTCGCGCGTGCCAAAAGCAGCCAAAGGCCGCGTGCAAACGAAAAAATATGTAGAAAATTTGTGAAAAATAAAAAAAAAATGCCACAGACCGGTGTATGGTTTGGATATGTGCCCCAGGTGGGCTCCCATTCTAGCTCAATTCATCACAACACATAAGGTGGAGAAAAATTAATTCATTTCTTTCCCAGAAAGGTATTTAGAAGTATTTTTGTTCAGAAAAGCAAATTACAGCTTGGCAGACTATTCTTCAAATAGTCGTGTGATTATTTGTTTCTTTCATAGGTTTAAACTAAAAGTTGATTTAAGAATTTTGGGTAACGCGCCTCTTTGCCGACTTTGTGAAAGAAAAGAAAGTTATTTTATATTATAAAAATTGGAAATCCACTTCAAATAAGGTGTAGAATATGAGGCTATTTAAGTAAACAAAATAAATAATAAACACGATGATGTTATTAAAAACATTGGTAGTTAATCGAAGCGTCATACCAAAGGGCTAAAATGGAGCACAGAAGCGGATAAATACACGGATCGAAAAGGAGAGCAGGATATCGACCGGAAATGAAATTACGGTAAAGCACATCCGAGCCGGAAGTCTAACAGAAAGCTAAAAGCCGGAAAAGTATACAAATCTCACTTCCGATCATTGATACAAATTCTGTTTTCCAACATTCGGTCGAAAATTAAAACATTTCATGTTTCACAACCAAACAGAAAAAACTCTCACTTCCGCTTCTGTTCGAAAACCAAACAGGAAGTTATAAACCGGAAATGAAACTAATGTAAGCGGAAACGAAATTTAGAAAAACGGAAAAAGGGAGCTAAAACCGAAAAATAAAATACCCGAAAACCAAAAAGTTGTAAACCGGAAATAAAAATAACTGTACCGCACTTCCTGTCAGAACAACAAACAGGAAGTTGTGGAAGGGAAACGAAAGTAGTCGATTCTCACGCTCACTTTCTTCCGCAATCGAACTATTTCCGTTTCCGTTTTGCAAACTTCCGATTTTCCGGTTTCGTTGCAGAAAATGCAGTACCGCAATTCCGTCATATGCTACACCATTTGCCAGTTTCTGGGTGCATCCGCCGCCGCTGCAGAAAAATTGCATTAAATTTGGCGGCAAAATCCCAAATTTCTACCAGGCGACCAGGACCATCTAGCAAGCAGCTTCCGAATGCTTATATGCGAAAAATGCTTATAACTTCTGAACTAGAAGTCATAGCGAAAAAGTAAAAATTGTGAAATTTGCATAAATCGCATGGGCTACAATCCTATCCAAGAAAATTTAATTTTTGTATTATACAAAAATTTAGAAAATTAAAATTGTATTACAAATCTTCGGTTTTTAATCAAATATGCTTAAAACGACGCTTTCTCTCAAGTGAGGGCTATGAAATAGAGGACAATGTTGCCAACTATGTTTTTAATTATTGCAAGTACTAAATTTCTCAATCTAGCTGTTTTTCAATAAATTTTCATTTTCATTTTYTCCCTGGAGAATAACAGAGCATACAAATGGCAAGATAAAATCTTTCTAAATTGGTAGTAAAAAATAAATCTTTTTCATTACAATTATTTTAATTGATTTCACTTAAGTTCGATTTACCTTAAGACAGTGTTACCATATAACTGAATTCAGTGTGAAAAAACCCATAACGAGAACAAGAAAGGTTCAGAATCACCCATGCAAGGTCTTTAGATAATCTTTGATAAAAGCAGGAGTTTTTTGAAATGGACCTAACGACAGAAAAAGGGAGGAGTCTCTCGCGTTATGTTATGTGATTTGAAAGTCACACGGTAAATTCGTGGGAAGCTGGCTGCCAGTTGGCAATATAAGTAAACCAGCATCGTGCCTGGCCAGAGTTTAGCAGTCAAATGTTGATTTCGCGGGAAGCTGTCTGCTAGTTGGCGCTATAAGAGAAACGCAGGCACCGCGCCTCGCCAGTGCTTC